>NC_041400.2:66225534-66298034 GCF_900747795.2 Erpetoichthys calabaricus | reverse complement strand
GCTTCACTACAAACCAAGAGTGAGGGAGCTACCTTCAACCACACGCTCATTCAGGAAGTGGTCCCCTGAGGCAGGACAGGCTCTGAGAGACTGCTTTGAAACTACGGACTGGGATATCCTGCAGGGGTCACATAGTGAGAACATTGAGGAGGTTGTTGACTGCACTACTGACTACATCAACTTCTGTATGGACATTGTAGTTCCAGTAAGAACAGTACACTGCTATGCTAACGACAAGCCATGGATTACAAGTGACATCAAGGGCCTTTTGAACCAGAAGAAAAGGGCTTTTAAAAGTGGTGATCATCATGAGCTCAAGCGCGTGCAGAAGGAACTCCGAGTCCAGCTCAGGGCGGCGAAGGAGCAGTACAGGAGAAAACTGGAGCAAAAGTTGCAGAATAACAGCATGAAGGAAGTGTGGGATGGGATGAAGATCATCACTGGCTGCAGCTCAAAGCAGGGTGCCTCCATCGAGAGAGACAGGGAGAAAGCAAACCTGATGAACAACTTTTTTAGCAGGTGTGACCACCCTAACCCACTCTCACTCTCACCTCAGAGTACTGCATCCTTCACCCATCCTTCTACTGATAACAGCATAGGAGAGAGTTTTCCCCCACCCACAATTTCAGCAGCCCAGGTAAGCCCAGGTAAGCAGAGAGCCGAGGAGACTTCGTGCTAGCAAAGCAGTGGGTCCAGATGGAGTATTGCCACGACTGTTGAAGGCATGTGCGTTGGAGCTGGGGAGTCCTCTACAGCGCATCTTCAACCTGAGCCTGGAGCAGAGGAGAGAACCGAGGCTTTGGAAAACATCTTGCATCACCCCAGTCCCAAAGGTATTACGTCTTAGTGAGCTGAATGACTTCAGGCCTGTCACCCTGATGTCACATGTGATGAAGACCATGGAGCGGCTGCTGCTTCACCACCTGAGGCCACAGGTCCACCAATGCTCTTGACCCTCTGCAGTTTGCATACCAGGAGAAGGTGGGAGCGGAGGATGCCATCATCTACATGCTACACCGATCCCTCTCTCACTTGGACAGAGGCAGTGGTGCAGTAAGAATTATGTTTCTGGACTTCTCTAGCGCCTTCAACACCATCCAACCTCTGCTCCTTAGGAATAAGCTAACAGAGATGGGAGTAGATTCATACCTGGTGGCATGGATCATGAACTATTTACAGACAGACCTCAGTATGTGCACCTTGGGAACTGCAGGTCTGACATTGTAGTCAGCAGCACAGGAGCACCGCAGGGGACTGTGCTTTCTCCAGTCCTGTTCAGCCTATATACATCGGACTTCCAATACAACTCGGAGTCCTGCCACATGCAAAAGTTTGCTGATGACACTGCTATGACACTGGGCTGCATCAGGAGTGGGCAGGAGGAGGAGTATAGGAACCTAATCAAGGACTTTGTAAAATGGTGCGACTCAAATTACATACAACTGAACACCAGCAAAACCAAAGAGCTGGTGGTGGATTTTAGGCATGGAGCTAGACAATTTGACATCTGTGGCAGAGCAATGGGCGCTGAGCAGGCTCCTGTCAATCATGGAGAATCCACTGCATCCACTGAACAGTATCATCTCCAGACAGAGGAGCAGCTTCAGCGACAGACTGCTGTCACTGTCCTGCTCCACTGACAGACTGAGGAGATCGTTCCTCCCCCACACTATGCGACTCTTCAATTCCACCGGGGAGGGTAAACAGTAACATTATACAATGTTATTGACTGTTATACCTACCTTGCACTCTCCACCTTGCATTTTTAACTTGCAGTGTGTTTTTATCACTTTAATTAATATTGTTTTTATCAGTATGTTGCTGTTGGAGTATGTGGATTTCCCCTTGGGGATTAATAAAGTATCTATCTATCTATCTATCTATCTATCTATCTATCTATCTATCTATCTATCTATCTATCTATCTATCTATCTATCTATCTATCTATCTATCTATCTATCTATCTATCTATCTATGCACTGTATAAGCTACTTCACTTACTTACAGAGCCTGACATAGTATATATTAAAGAATCATTCAGTGTATTGCCTAAGTGTAAAATTATTTGAATGATGATTGTTTTATTATTATTGTTGTGGTTATTTTGGCACCAATGTAGCTTTGAGGTACTACTATAAATATAACTGCTTTTACACGAGGTGTTTTCCAGCAGTGAAAATGGTTCTGGTTCATGGAGCTAATGCTCACTTGCTGGAAACAACTTGCCATCTTTGATTTGTATAAATGATCAAATTTAATACACAGCATATGTTGCATGTTCAGTTTTAATGTGTACTGATGGATAAACTGTTCTTTGCATAAAATAGGAGAATATTGTTATTTTTCACACTTTTTCAACACTTTGGGAAATATTCTGTAAGTACACATTTTGGATTAGGGGGTGACAACAAGTATTTTAATGAGGATCAAGAATATACAAATTACAAAAATAAATAAAAATAACTAAGCATTTCCAGTGTTGACACAGACATCATGATGAATAGTCCATGTCTGTAATTTTACTAGGAATTACTGGTTATTAAATTTATCCTCTTATCCAGGGGAATAGTTATTGGCATAAAAACATTCCAAGAAAACAAAGGTTTTAACAGTTTATATTAATACCCCTATGACCTGGGATAAGAATAAAGCTAACATCCCTTTTGCATGTTGTAAAAAGTGACAATTAGATTAGTAATAGAAAAGGGAATATGGCCATGAAAATGTTTTCTTCAACACCTCCAAAATTTGGGGGATAACTGGCAAACCCTGGATGAACCCAGAAAATGGATGTTAAAATGGCAAAGAGATTCTTTTTAAATTAAATGAATTATTAAGCTTTTATATTGGGCTGAAGCTAAATAAAATAAAGAATGGCTAATTATAAGACTTCAGAATTGTGCTTCCATTGCATGACCAAATGAAGACTCTTTACCTTTCAGCAGCCTTAAAAAAACACTTTTTTGTAATAATTTATCATATGGAAAAGGCAGCAGAGTTACTGTATGATATCATCAAAGCTTTGAAGTAAGATTTGTTTTTTAACTTGCACATCAGTGAAGAAATTACTAATTATGCTGAAAGACAATGGCAAAGCATATTCTGCTAGGTGTTTACAAACATCGATTAAGATCAAACACGATTTATTATCACATGTTCCTGAACATGTTTATTTTTCAGTGTCACAGTCAATTTTCTTCAATTGTTGTATAAGATTAGATTTGTTTATATTATCCTTATTCTACTACTAGAGATCCAAGTCTCTAAATTACTTATAGATCATTGAATTATCCATTTACATTCCTCTTTAAATAACTTAAATTAGGCAGATTTACATAATCTTGAAAAAGAATACACAACTATCAGCCATTCATTTAAGAAATATATACAGGCAAGAAAACATAAACACAGTATTAAACTGACATTTTTAAACACATTTAATTCATGGCGTCTCCTGGTAGCATTGGGTGCAAGACCCATCCCTATGAATGAACTTATTGAACAATGCAAAAGGAAATTCTTAGTTAAAATTTCTGAAAAGAAATGGATCTCAGGCATCCTCGTTCTATGTACTTCCTTGGCCACCCTGCAATAATATTGCCACCTCCTTGATCTTCCACAGCTCCTCCCATTCACCTCCACCTGCGCTCATATCCCTTTTACAGTGCCCGTTTGCTCGTTCACGCCACCAGGTCCACTTTAAATCACTCACTTGTGGTTAGAGGCAACATATCTGGTTCAGCTTTCTCAACACCATGAGCTGATCCAAGCCAGGGAACCTGAAGAAACTCTCCTGTCGCCATGTACCCGGGCTAATTGATTTCAGCAGCAGATGAGCACCTTGTGAGTGCTTGCAGAGGAGTACTGTCTAGTGCAACTCCTCTTCCACATTCTGCATCAGCCCTTTTCACGGGTGGATGCTAACCCCAATGCTAGTTGCCATTTCTTTTTTTTCCAGTTTCTACCCTTTTTATTTGGTAAATTTTAGTTTCAAAAGAAATTGATTTATGTTTTCATTACATACTAAGTAAGTTATATTTCTGGGGTCTCTGATCTCTTTGGATACAGTAAATTATATTTATTACTTTATAAAAACATGAAAATAACAGTAGTACATGTGAAACAACTCATTAGTAGCATACAAAAACTTTGCTTTCCACAGTATGTATGACATCAATGCTAAATGATAACTTTACCATGTCAGAAAGTTCATTGATGGCTTCCACAGCACTCAAGTGGACTGATTACGTTGCATGCAAATGCGCCATAGTGCAGTTTTGCTGACTCGTTATAACTGAGCTTCATTCACATAGGATTCAATAACCAAGGTATTACTACATAATGTTTGGAAGTGAATTGTTGAGGGAAAAGAGGCCAGTGTTCTAAGGAGTGGGAGAGAGATGGTAGTGATAAGGTTTAATGGAAAGCTGTACTGTGGTTCTTTGTGAAATTTTGGTGATCCATCCTACTTGAAAAACGGGATAACACCCTATTTCTGTTTCTCTTCTGCTTTAATTCTCCTTTTGTTCATCTGCCATATTATTATTTGTTCAGTAAGCCTTTTGTTACTTTAGCTTCCTTGACAATATTATAGAGATCAGGGACACAGCAGGAGCATTTTCTGTTACAGTTTCCAGGTTAAATGTATCTATGTGGCAGTCTGGGTCAGCTCCACAACCCCTGATTGCCTCCAGAAGCCTCTTGAGCCTGGAACCATTTATAACATACCCAAGGACGAGACAGGCAAATGAGGACACATACAGTCAGCAAGGAGTTAGTGCAAAGTGGTTAAGTGCTTTTATTAAAATCAGCCAGTGTCCAAAAAGTACAGTGTAATCCGAATAGTCAATAAATAAATAAATCCAATAAAAGCTGTGAAATGTAGAGGTTAAAACCAATACATAATCACATAAAAGTGAGGTTATAATCCTAGGCAGATTCTTCTTTTAAAACAGACAGCCCCAATGCTTCTTTCTAAAATTTAGCATCTCCTCGGTTTATCCCATCAGGAGCTTGCAGCTTGAGGAGAAGTCCGCTGACTGGTTCAGTCATTCATTAATCCTGGGTTGTGGTTCCTACTGTCAGTTCCTTGACATCCATTGGACTCCCCTCCAAACCCCACTCACGTCTCCCTCAGTGCCTACCCAGGAGACGCTGCTTGACAGGGCCGTTCCTACTCCCCCACATAGCACTAAGGAGTGTTCCTTTTCTAGCCCTGTTCTCAAGAGCAGACTTTGCCCTTGCTTCACTGAAGTATACTTCCAACCACCTGCCTCTACTCTTCCTAGCACAGGCTCCTCATCATCCCAATGCTTTCTGAAACCTCTGTTCCTTCTTTTCATCTTCTTTTTTATCTCTCCTCTCTGCTGTGCAGGCTTGCTGTATAACCCCAACTGCGTGCAGGTGTTGTCCTCCACCTATTCCATCTTCATGTGAACGAAGCACTTGACTGACTTGCTCGCATTGGCATGTGAAAATGTGGTTAGCCAATCACCCTAATCAACCTCATAGTGGTTGCATGCACACTAACACATGCACCTGCACCGACTCAGAGCCTGCATGCTCCAGGACTACTCATTATTCATTAAAACTTGTGCTTCGCCACGGACCTCTTATTACAGTATTCACTATCCAATGTGCATGACAGCAGCAGTGATACATTAAATAAAACCATCAAAATTATTTTATTCATTCAATAAAGTGAAAGTGCTTTCAGAGCCAGTATCTACATGATTTATTAGCACAGTTTTGTGGTTTAGATGGATATCAAGCACAGTGATTATAATCAAAGCAGAATGTTATTTTGTGTAATGGGGCAGTCACATTTTTGGCATTTCCCTACAGTGACAGGCATAGAGAATTCTCACTCATCTCTTAAGCAGGATGGTTCTGTCTTGTGTGAAATAGTACGGCCCGGACACAGACACGCAGACACATTTCCAGCCATCACCACACGTTTATTTACACAATTATTATTTACAGTCTAAGTGCACCGCCACCAAACCCCCACAGTCTCCCAAAGTCCAGGCTTCACTAAGCCACCTCTCTTTCTCTTTCTTCTCTCACACTCCAGGCCTCTCCTTGCCGCCTCCTCTCCGACCTCGTCCAACTCCTCACCCGACTCCAGCCTTGATTGAAGGGAGGCGGCCCCTTAAATAGGCAGGCGGCTGATGACCACACCCGGCCACCTGCTACAATACTCCCCCGCACGCCGAGGCCCCACGGGGCTAGCGGTCCATCCCGCAAGGACAGATTTTCTTCGGCGGCAGGTCGATATATCCCAGCCTAGGGCCCGGACCTACAGAATAAAAAGAAAAACAAGGGGCGGAGACGTTGCCCTGATGCGGCGCCTCGGCGCGTTTCCTCCATACTTGGGCCAATGCTCTCTGCTCCATCTGGCACCCCGATTCTCTCCTTCTTGGCCTCCCGATCCGAGATTTCCGTGGTCCCCACCACGGGACCACCAACTGGAGCACACTCAAGCTTCTCCTCCCAGCCTGCGGGTTTTCCCTCTGCCTCGGCAGAGAGCGGCCTTTCGTGGGACGTGTGCACCCAGCAACACGTCCTCCCATATCGGAGGAGTCAGCTTTCTTCCTCCGACTCCTCCTCTTACTTTGGGACGCCGCGACGGTTCGGGTCTGCCTATAGGAAAAGGACAGACCTTGCCACGCCGGCGTCCGTAGCTTTACGGGGGCGGTCCTACTCACCGTTCCCGCTGTGCTCCTCCGGTTAGAAGTTCCAGCACGACGCCGTTCCTCTCTTGCCAGCGGCACTTGTTCTGGCGCGGCGGCCGTCCCCTCTAATTACTGCATCTCCGCCCGGAGGGCACATCACTCAGGTGGCGGCAATCCGGCAAGCAGAAGGCATCTCTCCAACTGCTGCAGAATTACTGCCAGGGAGAGAAAGTCAGTCGACGGTATGCTTACCTCACAAGCAGCGCCGCTCCCTACTGCTTTCTATGGGCCCTTTCCTCCGACCCATTCAGGTTTCTGGCTGGCACAGGATGGACATTCCCTTGTCCTGCCTCCATCCAATCGCTGGCGGGCACACAGGACATGCTATCCAACCCCGTGCCTGTCGCAAGGAGGGACTTCCGGTCGGCGGCCATCTCCTCCTCCTTCCTCACACGGAGACGAGACTCCGGGTAGCTCCGCGGTTGCTGCGGCTGTCGTAGCTGCAGCCCTTCCTTCTCGGCAGCTCCTCTTGCTGTTGCCGCATCCTTGAGCCTCCCCTGAAACACATAGTCCAACGGCGGACCGCTAATGGTCCGCGACACACTCTGTATCTGCGGGGTTGGGTGCACGCTGCCCCTGCGGCACGTGGGTGAGCTCCCCTGTTGTGCCGGGCCTTTCACAGACATTTTTATAAATGCAGGTCCCCACCTTGTCCCAGGTGGAGCATCCTGCCGACTACGCCACTGTGAAATAGTACGGCCCGGACACAGACAGGCAGACACATTTCCAGCCATCACCACACGTTTGTTTACACAATTATTATTTACAGTCTCTAAGTGCACCGCCACCAAACCCCCACAGTCTCCCAAAGTCCAGGCTTCCCTAAGCCACCTCTCTTTCTGCTCCTTCTCTCACACTCCAGGCCTCTCCTTGCCTCCTCCTCTCCGACCTCGTCCAACTCCTCACCCGACTCCAGCCTTGATTGAAGGGAGGTGGCCCCTTAAATAGGCAGGCAGCTGATGACCACACCCGGCCACCTGCCACACTTGGTAACAAGACCAGCCAATTTAGCAGGAACAACAATGGTTCAGCTTGTGGTATGGATCCCTGCCGCTCTGAAACCAAGAGCAGAAATGGGACTTTCCTTTACTAAACTCAAGAACAACAGAGCAGTATCACTAACAAATTATGGAAAGATGTCTAGAATTTTGGAACATTTAATTACAAGTCATACAGTATATGCCTAAGGCAAATAATAGGTGAAAATATGCAGAGCCATCCAGGTGATGTGGACTGCACCCGAGTCTCTTCAACAAAAAACAGAAACTTCATAGGAAGAGACTGTAGCTATGTTTAAAAATTTTAAAAACTGTGTTTTCTGAGGAGAAGTTAGAAGAAATTATAGCATCTATGGAATCCCTTTGAAGTTTCCATATTTTATTTATATTAAACTAGCAAAATACCCGCGCTTCGCAGCGGAGAAGTAGTGTGTTAAAGAGGTTATGTAAACATATATATACATATACATATATACATATATATACATATCTACATATACACATATCTACAGATACATATATATACATATATACATATATATATATATACATATACACATCCACATATATATACATATATATATATACACATATCAACATATATATACACATACATATACACACATACATACACACACACATATACATATATACATATACACATACATATATATATACACACGTACATACATACATACACACACATATACATATATATATATACACATACAGACACATATATATACATATACATATTTACATATCTACATATATATATACATATCTACATATATATACACATATACAGTATATATACATATCTAGATATATATATACGTATATATACATATCTACATATATATATATATAGACATACATATATACATACATACATTCACATATATATATATATATATATACATATCTATATATATATATATATATATATATATATATATATATATATATATATATATATATATATATATATATATATATATATATATATTTGCAGCTGGAGATCCACGAAGGGAGAAAAAACGAATCACGTATCATAAAATAGTTTTTTATTCCTGAGCTTTCAACCCCTATCAGGGGTCTTCATCAGAGGATAATGCTTAGACTTACAAGAATCAAAGGCAATATATAGCAACACATTCAGTGGCGGGGTAGGGGGGGGGTGGGTGGAGGTGACAAAGTCAGTATGATCAAGGTGGGGGGGGTGGGGGAGGGTTGTATAGTTTAATTATTGTGTACATGTCCTTCTTAAGTTGGCATATGCTGGATTTATGTCCAAGTGTCTGTTGATGGCGTTTTCATCTGATAGCTAAGACTCGGCCAACTCTCTGGCACTTTTAGTACTGGCCTTAAATTTTACTTTTACGTTGTCCCAGTTGAATGTGTGTCCTGTCGATTTAGTATGTGCATATATCAAAGATAGTGCGTCCTTTCTGCTGACGGCGTTGCGATGTTCCATGTTGATGATGGCCACAGAAACACTATTAATGAAACTGGATAGTGACCCCACCATAGAGACAAGAACCAAACTGTCCATCAAAGACATAATGCACCTAATATCACTTTGCCAAAAAACTCACTTTCATTTCAATGGCAAGTATTACACACAGAAAGAAGGCATGCCAATGGGATCACCGTTATCTGGACTCCTAGCTGAACTGGTAATGCAACGATTTGAAAACATAGCTTTATCCCAGATTACACCCAAAATTTGGATACGCTATGTAGACGACACATTCGTCATATTAAGAAAGAACCAGCTGAATGAGTTCTACAATCATATTAACACAATATTCCCTGCAATCCAGTTCACAATGGAAAAAGAAATCAACCGACATATCAGCTTCCTGGACATTTACATCAAAAGAAATAGTGACGCCACCCTGACCACAAGTGTTTACCGCAAACAATGCTATGCAGACAAGATTCTACACATCGCCAGCAACCACCCGGTATCTCATAAACAGAGCTGCGTGAAAATCCTATTCAAACGAGTCCACACTCATTGTAATACCAAGGAAACAAAATTTAATGAGAGACGCTATCTCTTCCATCTTTTCACCTCGAACGGATACTCAAAAACATTCATTAATCGGAGTCTACACAGCAGACGCCAAAGGAATCAGCATACAATCGACTTAAATCAGAACCCCCACCCCACCTGGCATTCACTCCCGTATCACCATAATGTGTCAGAAGGCACGGCACGCACCCTGACCAAGTGGGGCATCAGAATAGCACATAAACCCACGAACAATCTGCGCATGGTCCTGTTTAATGCTAAAAACAAGAAATCGACAGCCGAAACACGAAACGCAGTTTATAGTATTCCAATGCAATTCTTGCTCAGCGGTATACATAGGACAAACGTCAAAAAGAATCTCAACACGTGTACAGGAACATCGCAACGCCGTCAGAAGAAAGGACACACTATCGCTGATATATGCACATACTAAATCGACAGGACACACATTCAACTGGGACAACGTAAAAGTAAAATTTAAGGCCAGTACTAAAAGTGCCAGAGAGTTGGCCGAGTCTTGGCTATCAGATGAAAACGCCATCAACAGACACTTGGACATAAATCCAGCATATGCCAACTTAAGAAGGACATGTACACAATAATTAAACTATAAACCCCCCCCCCACCCCCCCCCTTGATCATACTGACTTAGTCACCTCCACCCACATCCACTGAATGTGTTGCTATATATTGCCTTTGATTCTTGTAAGTCTAAGCATTATCCTCTGATGAAGACCCCTGATAGGGGTTGAAAACTCAGGAATAAAAAACTATTTTATGATACGTGATTCGTTTTTTCTCCCTTCGTGGATCTCCAGCTGCAAATATGCTAACCGTATCACAGACCTTCTCTTCCATATATATATATATATATATATATATATATATATATATATATATATATATATATATATATATATATACTGTATATACTGTATATATATAGGCAAATCCCCTCGCTTCGCAGCGGCGAAGTACTGCTTTTAAATTTTTATTAAGAAGAAAAGAAAACCTTTTTAAATTGAGGGAAAATATACCAATAACAATTTGTTAAGGATCTGTTTTTTTGTGAAGCTGCCTTTACACAGCCTCTCCGCTGTTTTATAAACGAACGCCATATAAGGCCGTCTTTTCTCCTTGCTTAGCGGTTCTGTATTGTTTTATTGTTTGTTTATTACTATTGTTATAGTTATTGTGTAGCTATTTGAGACTCACTTTTCTGTTCAGGTACCCATTTCCTTTATGTAATCCATGGATTCTCCGCTATTTTTTGTTCGTTTATTAAGATTATAGTAATTTATTGATTCCCTTCTTTAGCTGACTGCCTGCTCATATAAGGCGCTCTGCTGTTTTTTTGTGAAGCAGCCTTTACACAGCTTCTCCGCTGTTTTATAAACGAACGCCATATAAGGTCATCCTTTTTCCTTGCTTCGCCAAGGAATCAGCCTTTTTATTTAATCCACGGGTTCTCCGCTGTTTTATTATTCGTTTATTACGATTGTTATAGTTCTCTTTGTATACCACGTTGTCAGTTCAGCACTCCGGTTGTAATATGACCAAGCCGTGCAAGCTTACTGTTGAGAATGCAACGTATAGTTGTACAGGAGAAAAGCAATCTTGCCTCAAATCAATGGCAACCTTTTGTAAGTCTATGAACTTAATTTAAACTTTAGGTTTACAC
This sequence comes from Erpetoichthys calabaricus, assembly GCF_900747795.2. NCBI lineage: Eukaryota > Metazoa > Chordata > Cladistia > Polypteriformes > Polypteridae > Erpetoichthys > Erpetoichthys calabaricus. The sequence continues at coordinate 66,286,580 of NC_041400.2, read as the reverse complement.
GGTGCTTTGTTTCCGAAGTACCTGCACTCATGAAAATGTCTGTATGCGTCAGTCGCTTCATATTCTTTTCCTACATTATCAATTGTGTAATGTGTTTTTTGAACAGGTTTGATTCATCGAAGTGATCACTCGTGCTGCGTTCAGTCAGTTCATGTGAGCCACTTTCTTGTGTGATGTTGCGATGTCCACAGCTTTATTTAATGTTAGCTAAGACCCGGCAGTTAAAAGTTTCTTGCTACAGCAATTTTAACTCTGTTACAAAGTGATCCAAAGTCTCGTTTATACCTCGTGTCTTCTCATTAAACTTGTATGTCGCGAATATGGTATTGCAAACGGCAACGGGAGCGTTTCTATAAACTTAATTTAAGCTTACGGTTTACACCGTGCTTTGTTTCCGCAGTAGCTGCACTTATGAATATGCTTGTATGCGTCACTCGCTCGCTTCTTATTGTTTCGCTGCCTTCTCAATTGTGTAATGAATGTTTTCTTCAGCGCTCTTTAGGGCTCTTCCTTGTTTTCTACGTACTGCGTTCACAGTCAGTTCACGTGATTACGTGGGAGGTGTGATGACGCGATACGCAACTCCGCCTCCCACGGCCATCAAGCTGCAGTCTATTACAGTATATGGACAAAAAAGAGGTTCCAGTAATGACCATTCCGCGTAGAATTTCGAAATGAAACCTGCCTAACTTTTGTAAGTAAGCTGTAAGGAATGAGCCTGCCAAATTTCAGCCTTCCACCTACACGGGAAGTTGGAGAATTAGTGATGAGTGAGTCAGTCAGTCAGTGAGTGAGTGAGTGAGTGAGTGAATGAGTCAGTGAGGGCTTTGCCTTTTATTAGTATAGATATAGTGAGTTTAATTTGTCTTTTTTGAAATTGAGTAACAGAAAAAGACTCCCCTTTATGAAAAAGTGGCAAATATAAAACCACTAATAGATAAATACACAAGACAACTCAGATATAATTTTCCAGAAGGCACATGGAAAACTCTGAAGTCATCTGGAAGAGGGTTCTATAGTCTGATGAGGCCAAAATTGAGCTTTTTTGGCCATAAAACTAAATGCAATTTTTGGCATAAGCCATACCCTCCAAATTATCAAAAATACATCATCCCCATGTTGAAGGATGGTGGTAGCAGCATCATGCTGTGGCGATGCTTCTTTGCAGCAGGCTCTGGAAGGTTTGTGAGAGTGAAGGATAAAACAGAAATAGGGGAAACCCTGCAAGAAATCCTGATGCAGTTTGTAAGAAACCTGTGCCTTGGGGGAAGATTTGTTTTCTAGCATGATAAGGATCCCCAGAATAAAGCCAAAGCTTCACAGAGATGGCTTAAAACATCAATGCTAATGTAGTGGAGTGATCAAGCCAGAATCTAGATCTCAATCCAATTCAGAATTTGTGGCTGGACTTGAGAAAGGTTGTTCACTCACAACTCCAATGCAATCTGTCAGAGCTTGAGCAGTTTTGCAAAGAAGATTGGGCAAAAATAGTTGTGTCCAAATGTGCAAACTTGTCCACTCAAACTTAATGGCTACAAAAGGTGCATCTAATAAATAATGAGTTGAAGGGGTGCATATTTAAGTGATCAGTTCTTTTGGGTTTTAATATTTGTAGAAATTTAGACTATTTAACAGTGGTCTGCTTTCATTTTAACATGAAAGAAAAATCCAAACTAAATCCACTGTGAGTCAATGTTTTATAATAATAAAATTTGAAAACTTCCAGGGAGTGAATACTTTTTATAGGCACTCTAAATACAAAAGGTACAGTACAATGTGGTTTTTAAAAGGTGTTGGTCCATAGCATTAAATATTCTGAAGCAGGGTTCTATACAGTAAGCTTTGTTCATATTAAGTTTTAGAATTTTCTTACCTGTTAACCAAAAGTGTTTCCTGTATCTTCAGTGCTTGCTCAAGGATGAAATAGCAAAGGTTTATACACAAGACCTTGACAAAAATCCATGACCTTACCGCCTTCCCTTTTAGGGTTGTTATAACCCAAATATGTTTAATACTGATTTGCTTTTTAATGAGATATTTGCAGCAAATTCATTAGGGAACTTTGTTTGTTTTAGTTCTTTTCAAAGTAAATTTTGATGGTATTGCTGATGCCTCACAGCACCTAGGTTGAAATCTCAGTTTGGTCACTGTGTCAAATTTCTCTTGGTGCTCTAATCTCTTACCTCCTCCCAAAGATGCACATGATAGTTCAAATAATTTTTCCACATTGGCCTCTATATAAATGAGTGTGTGAGCATGGCCTGTAATGAAAAAGCATCCACAGCTTCCAGAAAATACTTTGAAATGGAAGAACCGAGTTCACAAACTGAAAATATCATTGTTTAGGAAATTACATTTTCTATTTTAACATTAAAAATAATTTATAAAGTCTTTCTATTGTGTTAAGTAATTAAACTGTAAAGTAGTTGAAGGTATAGTAGTATGTCAATCTGAAGGTAGTGTAATGGATGGGTGACACATGGGCTGGCTTTTCAGCCAGGGTTGAACAGGGACCCTTACCCAGCCTGGGGGGCAGTGTAATAGAAGGACCTGGATGAATGTTGTCTGAAGGATATTTTTTTTCCCCAAATACACTAGATGGTGGCATCCCTGGGCTCTGGTACCTATTCAGATACCCACAGGGTATGCTGGGAAATGGTGCCCCAGAGTACAACCCTGTTGGGTTCTATGGGTACTGCCGGATGTTGTTGCAAGGGTTTGCTTCTGCCTGACCTAGAAATGCTTTCAACAGGCCCTGTCCTTGCACTGTTAGTATTCCCAGGAGTCACTCCGCCTCACCTCAGAGAGTTGGAATTGGGAGGATGCTGGAGTGCTCCTCAGGAGAACGGTAGGAGGAAGACAATCTTTAGTTATATTTGTGTGTTTTCACTGGTACTTATTCAAAAAAGCATTGGTTGCAAATAAAACCCTTTTCTTTGAATCCATAATGGTGTTGGGTGACATTGTGTCTGTGGTTTGTCACATAGTTAAGCCCTTTTGTGGTTACAGCAGGTATGTGCAACAGTTATTGGTACCAAGGCTATTGAAGCTCTTAGATTTTATATATGGTGAAGACAATGATGTGATGAAGAATATTAAGATTATATGACATATTTTATACAGTATTACACATAGATAATACGCAAACAGATCATCAGTTACTTCAAAGACAAATAAAATGATACTAGCCAACCTGCGGCGTAGCATATGCTGCATAATTATGTATTGATGGGTGAACACTTCCTGAAAGACACAGTTGTCCAAATGGGGTTGGTTTTGAGGATACGACTGTAGGTGAATGAAAAGATGTAACTCTGGAGAGGGCAACATACAATACAGTGTTTTACACGCTGCATACAGCGATTCACATCGAAGCATAGACACTGCTAAGACCATAGGATACCCCTTGCAAACTGTTTTACACACTGCATACAGCGATTCACATCCGCGACAAACAAATTGTTTTACACGCTGCATACAGCGATTCACATCCGCGACAAACATGCTTCTTCAGAGGTGCATGTGGAGTATAGCAGAGACGAATGCGAATGACGCCCTGTTTTGTGAGTTACTGTGTCTGAGTTGGTGGGCGTGGCTCTGCAAGTTGTCTTCGTATCCAATGACGCTGTGTTTTGTGAGTTGCTGCGTCCGAGTTGGTGGGCGTGGCTCTGTGAGTTGTTGTCGTATCCAATGGTCTTAGAGTTGGTGGGCGTGGCACCGTCCTGCATGCTTCCATGGGTGTCTTGCTTGCGCTGGCGGCGGCTTAGTGAATTATATATATAGATGCTATAGGAGTACATACAATCAGATTTAAAACTGGTCAGACACAGTGTGTAACTGTAAATAAATGTAAGGATAAAAATATATTAACTACACAATTAACAACCTAAAATACACGTTCTATAGCAGATAGTCTTGAATATTGTGGATTTTTTTTTCTAGTGTCTTAGGTACAAATGTAAGAAACCTTGTTTTTATGTGTCAGAGTGTTAATCTAATATGTGATGATCGCTAATCTCACCTATTGTTTAGACCTAAGGAATCCCAAATAGTTAAAAGTATTATTTCCATCCATCCATCCATTGTCTCCCGCTTATCCGAGGTCGGGTCACGGGGGCAGCAGCTTGAGCAGAGATGCCCAGACTTCCCTCTCCCTGGCCACTTCTTCTAGCTCTTCCGGGAGAATCCCAAGGCGTTCCCAGGCCAGCCGGGAGACATAGTCCCTCCAGCGTGTCCTGGGTCTTCCCCGGGGCCTCCTCCCGGTTAGACGTGCCCGGAACACCTCACCAGGGAGGTGTCCAGGAGGCATCCTGATCAGATGCCCGAGCCACCTCATCTGACTCCTCTCGATGCGGAGGAGCAGCGGCTCTACTCTGAGCCCCTCCCGGATGACTGAGCTTCTCACCCTATCTTTAAGGGAAAGCCCAGACACCCTGCGGAGGAAACTCATTTCAGCCGCTTGTATTCGCGATCTCGTTTTTTCGGTCACTACCCATAACTCATGACCATAGGTGAGGGTAGGAACATAGATCGACTGGTAAATTAAGAGCTTCGCCTTGCGGCTCAGCTCCTTTTTCACCACGACAGACCGATGCAGCGCCCGCATTACTGCGGATGCCGCACCGATCCGCCTGTCGATCTCACGCTCCATTCTTCCCTCACTCGTGAACAAGACGCCGAGATACTTGAACTCCTCCACTTGGGGCAGGATCTCGCTACCAACCCTGAGAGGGCACTCCACCCTTTTCCGGCTGAGGACCATGGTCTCGGATTTGGAGGTGCTGATTCTCATCCCAGCCGCTTCACACTCAGCTGCGAACCGATCCAGAGAGAGCTGAAGATCACGGCCTGATGAAGCAAACAGGACAACATCATCTGCAAAAAGCAGTGACCCAATCCTGAGCCCACCAAACCGGACCCCCTCAACGCCCTGGCTGCGCCTAGAAATTCTGTCCATAAAAGTTATGAACAGAATCGGTGACAAAGGGCAGCCCTGGCGGAGTCCAACTCTCACTGGAAACGGGTTCGACTTACTGCCGGCAATGCGGACCAAGCTCTGGCACCGATCGTACAGGGACCGAACAGCCCTTATCAAGGGGGCCGGTACCCCATACTCTCGGAGTACCCCCCACAGGATTCCCCGAGGGACACGGTCGAATGCCTTTTCCAAGTCCACAAAACACATGTAGACTGGTTGGGCAAACTCCCATGCACCCTCCAGGACCATGCTAAGGGTATAGAGCTGGTCCACTGTTCCGCGACCAGGACGAAAACCACACTGTTCCTCCTGAATCCGAGGCTCGAATATCCGATGGACCCTCCTCTCCAGGACTCCTGAATAGACTTTTCCAGGGAGGCTGAGGAGTGTGATCCCTCTGTAGTTGGAACACACCCTCCGATCCTCTTTCTTAAAGAGGGGGACCACCACCCCGGTCTGCCAATCCAGAGGCACTGTCCCTGATGTCCATGCGATGTTGCAGAGGCGTGTCAACCAAGACAGTCCTGCAACATCCAGAGCCTTGAGGAACTCCGGGCGTATCTCATTCACCCCTGGGGCCCTGCCACCAAGGAGTTTTTTGACCACCTCGGTGACCTCAGTCCCAGAGATGGGGGAGCCCACCTCTGAGTCCCCAGGCTCTGCTTCCTCATTGGAAGGCATGTTAATGGGATTGAGGAGGTCTTCGAAGTACTCCCCCCACCGACCCACAACGTCCCAAGTCGCGGTCAGCAGCGCACCATCCCCACCATATACAGTGTTGACACTGCACTGCTTCCCCTTCCTGAGACGCCGGATGGTGGACCAGAATCTCCTCGAAGCCGTCCGAAAGTCGTTCTCCATGGCCTCCCCAAACTCCTCCCACGCCCGAGTTTTTGCCTCAGCAACCACCAAAGCCGCATTCCGCTTGGCCTGCCGGTACCTATCAGCTGCCTCCAGAGTCCCACAGGACAAAAGGGTCCTGTAGGACTCCTTCTTCAGCTTGACGGTATCCTTCACCGCCGGTGTCCACCAACGGGTTCGGGGATTGCCGCCACGACAGGCACCGACCACCTTACGGCCACAGCTCCGGTCAGCTGCCTCAACAATAGAGGCACGGAACATGGCCCATTCGGACTCAATGTCCCCCACCTCCCTCGGGATGTGGTCGAAGTTCTGCCGGAGGTGGGAGTTGAAGCTACTTCTGACAGGGGGCTCTGCCAGATGTTCCCAGCAGACCCTCACAACACGTTTGGGCCTACCACGCCTGACCGGCATCCTCCCCCACCATCGAAGTCAACTCACCACCAGGTGGTGATCAGTTGACAGCTCCGCCCCTCTCTTCACCCGAGTGTCCAAGACATGTGGCCGCAAGTCCGACGACACGACCACAAAGTCGATCATCGAACTGAGGCCTAGGGTGTCCTGGTGCCAAGTGCACATATGAATACCCCTATGCTTGAACATGGTGTTCGTTATGGACAATCTGTGACGAGCACAGAAGTCCAATAACAGAACACCGCGTGGGTTCAGATCGGGGGGGCCATTCCTCCCAATCACGCCCTTCCAGGTCTCACTGTCATTGCCCACGTGAGCATTGAAGTCTCCCAGCAGAACGAAGGAGTCCCCAGAAGGTATGCCCTCTAGCACCCCCTCCAGGGACTCCAAAAAGGGTGGGTACTCCGAACTGCTGTTCGGTGCATAAGCACAAACAACAGTTAGGACCCGTCCCCCCACCCGAAGGCGAAGGGAGGCTACCCTCTTGTCCACCGGGGTGAACCCCAATGTACAGGCTCCAAGTCGGGGGGCAATAAGTATACCCACACCCGCTCGGCGCCTCTCACCGGGGGCAACTCCAGAGTGGTACAGAGTCCAGCCCCTCTCAAGGAGATTGGTTCCAGAGTCCAAGCTGTGCGTCGAGGTGAGTCCGACTATATCTAGCCGGAACCTCTCAACTTTGCGCACTAGCTCAGGCTCCTTCCCCTTCAGAGAGGTGACATTCCACGTCCCAAGAACCAGCTTCTGTAGCCGAGGATCGGACCGCCAAGGTCCCCGCCTTCGGCCACCACCCAACTCACACTGCACCCGACCTCCTTGGCCCCTCCCATAGGTGGTGAGCCCATGGGAAGGGGGACCCACGTTGCCTCTTCGGGCTGTGCCCGGCCGAGCCCCATGGGTGCAGGCCCGGCCACCAAGCGCTCGCCATCGAGCCCCACCTCCAGGCCTGGCTCCAGAGTGGGGCCCCGGTGACCCGCGTCCGGGCGAGGGAAAACGCCGTCCAAAATTGTTTTCCATCATAGGAGGTTTGTTTAACCGCTCTTTGTCTCATCCCTCACCTAGAACCAGTTTGCCTTGGGTGGCCCTACCAGGGGCATAAAGCCCCGGACAACAGAGCTCCTAGGATCATTGGGACACGCAAACCCCTCCACCACGATAAGGTGGCGGTTAAAGGAGGAGGAGTATTATTTGGTGGTGAATATTCTTGTAGACAACTGGACTTAAGAAGTAGTGTGGGAACCTCCAGTATCAGTCCAGGACTGTATGGATATCAGGAAAGACTGAAGGAGCTTACTGTTTCCAGTGTGATTAATCAGAAATTAGGAAGTGACTAGAAAGAGCAATTAGCAGCATGAAATAGCAGCATGAATAAATAAAGCTCCTTATTTCCTTAAAACAGAACACATGGGCAAAAGCTGTTCAGTACCGATTCTTCACAGATGTCAAAGAAAACTTTTTTCGCATTGAATTGATAATACAGCATATGGGACCAATTACCTAAGAAAGTAATACGCTAGGGACTTTAAGTCTGAGAACAATGGGAAACACCACTGTATGTAAAAAGAAAAGTGCCTGGCTGTGATGTTCTACATAGCATGTTCTTCTGTCTACATTTTTTGTCTATTTGTTTATTTCAGTTTTTTAGTCCAGTTTTTTTCATTACAGGATGAGGGAAAGCTATGACCAACAGCTAACATCAGATGCAAGAGCAAAACCAGCCCTGGATAGATGCCAGTTTGTCATTACATAGCCATAAGGATGTGGAGCCTACTCCAGCCTAAGGGGGTGGCCTTTGCAGGGCATGATCACTTATACAAGGTAAACTTATCATTGAGACTTAACTAAAATGAGCAATGTGTGAGAGGGTACCAACTAACACAACAGAATGAAGAACAAACCCTAATTACACGTTGGCGTAATAGGTTAAGTCAAATACAGAGAGACATAAGCCTATTTAGTTAACACCTGATCCAAACCAGGCATGTGAATAACATGACCATGACCAGTTATACATATTTATGAGAAAAACACAAAATGTTCCAGTATAAGGTCAGTATCATATTCTCATCCAACAAACTGCACCATTCATTAAAAGCAGATCATTGCTATGCCTGCTTATGGCTGTGTTATAAATCCTTTGTGAAGCGAGTGCCAGGTAATTTTCAGCATTGCAAGAAGCAGAAGGCTTGGAACATAAAAAGGAGTACTCCTTGTAGGTGTAGGTATGGTTGAGAGTGCAGTTCATGTTTATAGGGAGTGTCCCATAGTAATAACTCTAGTGGCACACAAATAGCTTCAGGACAATGGTAAACATATGATAATGTTTTAGAAACCCCACATGGCAAACAACCCAATACTATAAACTATGGTAGGCAAGCTATCCAGGGTTTCCTGAATCTTTCAAATGAATATGGGGCTAGTAGAGAGAGTTATAAGACTGTGACCTTGGGAGTTCCACTGGATAAGCACAAAAATGAGTTCATATACTGTATACTCCCAGAATTAATTTCTAACACTGTTTAAAATCTCCTTGACTTTACAGTTAAAAGTGGAATAAGAAGCAAGGGCTTGACAGGTGGTTACATCAGAGACTAGAGTGAAAGGTATGAGAGGTGAGGGATGAGGTGGTACTTTGTGGTAAGTCTGGTGGGAAATGGACCCATTATACCTTATGACAGACAAGTAACAATCCTTTTATATAGGAAAGCCCAAATAATTTCCAAACCTTCCGATTTTTCTTTCATATTGTAATTAAAAATAAAAAATCAACATCTTGTAAAGCAATTTGAACTACACCTTTTGAATGAAAATATGCTACATAAATGAATGATGTTATTGTTTCATTACTTGTGCAACTACTCTCTTTTGTGTCCCAATTTTAAATGTCTTCTTGTCATTCTTGGGGTACTTCAGACAGGTCCAGTTTTATAACTACTGCCTTCCTATGGCACAAGCTTGCCATGAACATTTAAGAATTTACATTAATAAGTAATCAGCAGCATGCTGAAGAACAACAAACACTTATATTACAGGAGCCATGTCAGAACTCAGAACACTGCACTGCATTGTCTTCAAGAATATTCTACAGAACAAACCACTTTAATCATACAAACAAAGATTGCATAAGAATAGTAACATTATATTAAGTAAATGAAACCAATAAAAAGTATAAAATATTTGATAAAGGAACATAGTATGTTGTAGAGGAAACAATGGTTTATCCAGTGCTGTATGGCCTTGGCTAATGGCTGTATATGGAGGGAACTATCAGTTAATTTGCTTGTTTTGATGATGTGATTTAATATTTTGCAGTTTTTCCTTTTAATTTTAAGTTTTTAGTTGTAACTAATTTTATGGTTAGTTTATTTAAATTCATGCACTGCATTTTGTATTTTGTTTTTAATCATGGGTGCTGCATTTTATATACTTTAATGGCTGTTGTTGGCAACGACTCCTCATTCCTACCATGTGGTGATGCATGGCATCATTAAGCTGCTGCTATTTTAAATCAGTAGCCTGCATGTTTCTGGATTCAAAAAACAAATCTTTTATACATTTAGCTAGTTTCAAAATATGTCGAGGGAGTCATAACTTCATGTGTATTTTTAAATTCCGATCTCTGGTTTAGGTATTTCATTTTGGTTTCTGGTTTTAACCCTTGCTTGTTTAAATATTTCACTTTTCTCTCCCATCTCCTAGTCCTTGTTATAATATTTTTGTTTTGTACTTATGTGCATTTTGTACTCCAGCATGTGATAACCCAAGTTCAGAGTAACATCCAGCACCATTGCTGTTCATCAAACACAATATCCCATTACAGGAATACTTAATGAAGACTAAATTCCAATCAGTAAGGCACCTTAGCGCCGATAAATACACAATTATGAGCGTTGAGGCAATTCCATCTTTCAGTTACTCGAAGTTACCTACTAGCTACTGTATCACAAATTATCATTCAAACATTTTTAAAAGTTGTTTGAGTTTCTTTTTTAGCTACATCACTCAGTTGAGATGAGCAAAACAGGCAAGCTTCAATTTGCATAAAGTTCCATGAAACTGACACTTAAATTCTTTTTGGGATTGAGGCCTCCAAAAGATGCACTAAAGCAGACCGGGATCTCCACTGATCTGCTGAAATAGTGTTACCAAAAACTAAGCTGCTCCATCTGTTTCTACTAGTAGGCTTCGGCCTAAATAGGCGCCAAAAATGGGGAAATTAGTAACAGAATGCAAAATATATTTAAATGTTTCAAAATGCCTCACAAGAAGAAGAAACCAAGCAAAACTCTGCCTTATGATCAAAAAGCAATAAGAATCTTTTAGAAGTGTAAGGGACAGAGGGACCGAGCTGGGAAAGATGTGCAGCAGGTTAGGGTAATAAAGGATAAAGATGGAAACGTACACACAAGCAAGGAGAGTGTGTTGAGCAGATGGAAAGAGTACTTTGAGAGGCTGATGAATGAAGAGAGCGAGAGAGAGAAGAGGTTGGATGATGTGGAGATAGTGAATCAGGAAGTGCAACGGATTAGCAAGGAGGAAGTAAGGACAGCTATGAAGAGGATGAAGAATGGAAAAGCTGTTGTTCCAGATGACATACCTGTGCAATCATGGAGGTGTTTAGGAGAGATGGCAGTGAAGTTTTTAACCAGATTGTTTAATGGAATCTTGGAAAGTGAGAGGATGCCTGAGGAGTGGAGAAGAAGTGTACTGGTGCTGATATTTATGAATAAGGGGGATGTGCAGGACAGTAGTAACTACAGGGGAATAAAATTGATGAGCCACAGCATGAAGTTATGGGAAAGAGTAGTAGAAGCTCAGTTAAGAAGTGAGTTGATGATTAGTGATCAGCAGCATGGTTACATGCCAAGAAAGAGCACCACAGACGCAATGTTTGCTCTGAGGGCGTTGATGGAGAAGTATAGAAAAGGCCAGAAGGAGTTGCATTGCATCTTTGTGGACCTGGAGAAAGCATATGACAGGGTGCCTCGAGAGGAGTTGTGGTATTATATGAGGAAGTCACGAGTGGCAGAGGAGTATGTAAGAGTTGTACATGATATGTACGAGGGAAGTGTGACCGTGGTGAGGTCTGCTGTAGGAGTGACGGATGCATTCAAGGTGGAGGTGGGATTACATCATGGATCGGCTCTGAGCCCTTTCTTGTTTGCAGTGGTGATGGACAGGTTAACAGACAAGATTAGACAGGAGTCCCTGTGGACTATGATGTTTTCTGGTGACATTGTCATCTGTAGTGATAGTAGGGAGCAGGTTGAAGAGACCCTGGAGAGATGGAGATATGCTGTAGAGAGGAGAGGAATGAAGATCAGTAGGAACAAGACAGAATACATGTGTGTAAATGAGAGGGAGGTCAGTGGAAAGGTGAGGATGCAAGGAGTAGAGTTGGCGAAGGTGGATGAGTTTAAATACTTGGGATCAACAGTACAGAGTAATGGGGATTGTGGAAAAGAGGTGAAAAAGAGAGTGCAGGCAGGGTGGAATGGGTGGAGAAGAGTGTCAGAAGTAATTTGTGACAGACGGATATCAGCAAGAGTGAAAGGGAAGGTCTGCAGGACAGTAGTGAGACCAGCTATGTTATATGGATTGGAGACGGTGGCACTGACCAGAAAGCAGGAAACAGAGCTGGAGGTAGCACAGTTAAAGATGCTAAGATTTGCATTGGGTGTGACAAGGATGGATAGGATTAGAAATGAGTACATTAGAGGGTCAGCTCAAGTTGGACGGTTGGGAGACAAAGTCAGAGAGGCGAGATTGCGTTGGTTTGGACATGTGCAGAGGAGAGATGCTGAGTATATTGGGAGAAGGATGCTAAGGACACTCATCATTAATTTGGTCTACTGTAGACTGTAAATTTCCTTTCTGTACTTCCACTTATCTCATTGCTAATATCCACCAGGATATAGGATTATCTGCAGAAATAAAAGAATTGTACAGGATCAACTTTATATATTGGGACATGAATTAGTTTCTAGCAAAGCTTTTTCTTCTTATGACTACAGAGGTTGAATTCCTTTAGTAGGAAATGTCCCTTAGTCTAGGAGTGCATTTATTTACTTTTCTTAGGTTAGTAACCAAGATATACTCCGGATCCTATGTATTACAGAGTCTGAGCATAATGTCTTTTCATTTATACTTTTATAACCATAACCATTATCTTTCATTGTGGTTCTGCTCACTATTTAGAAGATGAGAATATTGTGTAGGGAAAACCCTTATATACTTTTCAGTGACACCCTTTCAAAAGCAATTATCCTTTTATCTGATTGTATCATTTTATTTTTTTACAGGTCATCATTGCTCACAACATTGCTGTTCCATAGTCATAGGACATCCAAGAATGGACACATCACATTATGTAAAGTTTTTAATACTCTTCCAATCTCCCCACAATGCTATTTATCAATAATAAGCTTGAAGACACCTTTCCTGTGTCTCTCCTGGTCTCATCCACCCCAACAAATGTTATCTTGTATGTATGTAGTACCCAATGGCAGAGAAAAAACACATGAAACAAGTTGATGAACTTTGACTCTTCCTGCTTTCAGGCAGGGTGCTCTCATTTATTAAAGTTTATTCTCAAGCTTCCATTTTTGGCTGTTTTCCTCAGAAAAACACCAATTGAAATTTCTCCAGATGTTGAAATATTTGTATTGTACTCTCAAACCAGATGTTCAGAAAAACAAAGCTATGGAAAAATCTCCGTTGGCCATCCTGCCACTGTTCAAGCTTCTTTTACATGACGACACTTTTTACCTTCTCCATGCTTAAAATGATGAAGTGTAGCCTGTCATTTAGAGCTGGGAAATTACAGCATATTGTTTCATCTCAAGAAGATTTGGGGAACAGTGGAAGAGCAGTAAATGCAAATGTAGTATTACCAACTGATCAGGAAGTGCTGAAGAGGAAAGGAGCACTTGGAAATAAAAAAATAATAATAAAACAAATATAAAACACTGCAATTATAGCTCAGGAGGTGAATATACACAATTTAAGTCATGGGTTAGCTAAAGTAAATAAAACATACTGTGCATCAACAAAGCCAAAAACTATTCAGCAGCAGCACAGACACTTTTTTTCTATACTTTCATCAGTTTAAAGTTGGGGGACAGTTCAGCCAGTTTACAAATGGATGGGGTATAAGAAAGAGTGTGCTTCGTTGTAGAAATGGGACAGACGAAGTTGTTGGTAAACAGGAATAAACCACTACTTTTATTAAAGGACCACACAATGGCTACATTATACTGTACTGTTTCTTCTTCTACACTCTTGTTGCTGTATGTGATCCATAAACTTAAAAAAGAGAACTAATAAGAATTCCATGTCTACAGGCACATCGCTCCATGTTTTGACTTGGCCCTCAATCTTGAACATGTTGTCTTGTCCTTATTGTAGAGTTTCCTGTGGTCATAGGAAAAATAAAGAATAGAGAACATTGTGAGATCTTGAAAAATTCCACACTGATGGCATTCCAGCATGAAAGGCAACTTGGCTTCTTTGTGAAATAAACCATCAACCATACCTGCTGTGTTCTGAACTACTTTTTTAGTCATACAAGGACACAAGTGTGTCCACCTCTCACCAAATGACTTTTGGCATTTTTTTACAAAATTACTTCATATTTTAATGGTATTATTCATTTTAACAAATTAATACAGAGTGGCTCTAACAATGTAAATGAACATTAGTCATAGCCACAGTTCTCTTCTTGACATTGCACTAGATGGGTGTACAGAACTGGCATGATATTTTCAGAAGTGTTGTCTAGGTGTGGTAGACTATGATTAGTTCAAGTAGTTCAAAGTTTATTGTCATGTGTGCAGTAAGGAAACATGTTTCCCTGTACAATGAAATTCTTTCTTTGCTGTCCATGGCAAAACCAATGTACAGTATAAAGATAAACATAGATAATAAGTAGCAGATAGATAATAAGTAACAGAGGCAGCATAAAGTATAAAAACAGAATAGAAATATAAAGTGTAATGTGCAGGTAGGTGTGTGATGGACAAGTCAAATACAGTTACAGTTGTGTGAGGTAGATAGAATGAGGTGAACCATGTTTATAAACTCCATACCTCCTGCCTGAGTGTACAAGTGTGAACAGTTCGTGTTGGGGGTGGGTGGGGTCCCTGAACATTGAGGCAGTTCTCATGCGGACTCTGCAGTTGTAGATGCTCTGCAGAGAGGGCATTGGAGAACTGGTGATCTTCTCAGCAGTCTTTACCACTCTCTGCAGGCATTTGCGGTCCATAGCAGTAGTGTTGCCATACCACACGGTGATGCAGCTGGTCAAGATGCTCTCAACAATGCAGCTGTAAAGGTTGCCAAGGATCTTAGTTGACATACCAAACTTCCTCAGCCTCCTCAGAAAGTACAGCCGCTGTTAAGCCCTCTTGACGTGTGGTGTTAAGTGTCCAAGTGAGGTCCTCACTGATGTAGACGCCCAGGTATTTAATTCTGCTCACCCTCTCCACTTCAAGCCCTTGGATGAACAGTGGTCGGTGAGGTCTCCTCTCCTTCCTCATATCCACTATCATCTCCTTCGTCTTATCTGTGTTGAGGGTGAGGTTGTTGTCCTCACACCATGACGCCAGACTGTCCACCTCCCTCCTATAGGCCGCCTCATTCCCACCAGTGATGCATCTTATCACTGCGGTGTCGTCTGTGAACTTTAGAATGATGTTATCTCTGTGGGAGGTGACACAGTCGTGGGTGAACAGGGTATAGAGGATGGGGCTAAGGACGCATCCCTGTGGGGTGCCTGTGTTTTGTGATAATGGTGGCTGAAATCCTATTACCAATCCTGACAGACTGGGGCTTGCCAGTCAGAAAGTCTAGGAGCCAGTCACAGAGGGTGGGGTGCAGACAGTTTACAGGTGAGTTTATGGGAGATAACCGTGTTAAAGGCGGAGCTGTAGTCAACAAAGAGCATCCTGATGTAGGAGTCTTTATTCTCCAGATGGGAGAGGGAATGATGTAGTACGGCCGCAATGGCATCTGAGGTGGACCTGTTGGGCCAGTAGGCATACTGCAAGAGGTCCAGAGTGTCTGGTATGCTGTTCTGAATGTGGGCCAGCACCACTCTCTCAAAACACTTCATGATGATTGGAGTGAGTGCTACTAGCCTGTAATCATTCAGGAAGGTGGGTGGGCTTTTTTTAGCAAAGGGGATGATGATCATAGTCTTAAAGCAGGACGGAACGATGTCCTGACTGAGGGAAAGGTTGAAGATGGAGCAGAGAACATCAGCCAGCTCGTTGGCACATGCTTTGAGAGCCTGCCCAGGGATGTAGTCTGGTCCAGCTGCCTAACGGGGGTTGATCTTTGTGTACCTGACTTGAAGAGACCATTGAGGGAGGGGAAGGGGGTTGTGTGGTCCAGGTGTGTGTGTGCCTCCACTCTGTGCTGTTGCTGGGTGTTTCAAAGCAGGTGCAGAAAGTGTTGAGATCATCCAGCAGACTGTCTGTGGAGCTGATTGTGCTGGTGGTGGTCCTGTAGTCTGTGATGTGCTATAGGCACTGCCACATACTTCCAGAGTCAGCAGTAGAATAGAAGCCCTCCAGCTTCTCTCTGTAGTACCTCTTGGCTGCTGTGATGGCTTTTCTTAGTCCGTATTTCGCAGCTTTGAACTCCGTCTCAGTGCCTGATCTAAATGCAATAGAGCGGGCACGCAGCATGTGGCGTACCTGACTGTTAATCCAGGGCTTCTGGTTGCGGAACTTCCTGACTGGTATTGTGGGTACGATGTTGCCAGTCACGTACTCAGCATTGTCCTGTATGCTGATTGAAGAGTCCTCTAGAGTGGCTGCAACCCTAAGCACATCCCAGTCTGTCTAAGCAAAACAGTCTTGCTGGGTGCTTGCATTCTCTGAGGTCCAAAGTTTAACTTGCTTAATGATAGGGTTTGTTTGTTTCAGCCTTTGTCTGTAGGCTGGGTACAGGTACAGAGTGACATGGTCTGAATCCCCGAAGTGGGGGTGGGGTGCAGCCCTGTATGCACCGCGTATGTTGCTGTAAACATGATCCAGTTTGTACTTCTCACGGGTGGGAATGTTCACGTGTTGGTGGTATTTAGGAAGTTCAGTCTGTAAATTGCACTGATTAAAGTCGCCAGCTGCAATAAAAACAGCATCGGGATGAGCCGTCTCTAAGGCGCTGATGACATCATGGAGTTTGCCGAGCGCTGCCGCGGAGTTAGCTCTCAGGGGGATGTAAACAGGAGCCAGAAACACAGCAGTGAATTCCCTCGGTAGATAATAGGGTCGCTATTTCAGCAGTAAAGCTGTGCTCTTTGTCTCTGTGCTGCATGCTGCAAGATTCTTTTCAGTCGGGTTTATGTCATGCAAACAGCTGAGCTGGTACAAACTTTATCAACAACTTATTTGCTCACAGCAGAGATGTCAAGCCTGTACATTTATTGCAATGAAACACATGAAGAAACTCCATTTTCACTCTAGACTGCAGTCAAGTGAGCAGTTTGAAAAGTGAGCTGAGAACTTTTTGCATTAATACATTCATGCCTTTCAAAAAAAGAAAAGCTTAAGCAAGGAAATGTATGAGGATTAACTTTTGCTTTTTTCATCCTGGCACAATGTTTTCTGGATTAAAAGAATAAAAAGGAGCTTTTAAGTAGACAAACATGGAGAGCACAGGCTGCATTTGCCTTACCTAATGTTTTTTTATGGTCATTGTGTGTGGTCATGGCAGAGAAAAGTTTACTTGTAATATATACTGTAAGGTGGACTGCAGACAGTGTAATACAGCTTACATTTTTACAGTTTTGTGGAATATCAAATCAAATCAAAATCGAATCAAATCAAAATCTTTATTGTCATTGTAGCAATGAGAAATTGTACAACGAAATTTAGGTTTTCCAATGCAAAAATAAAAAAAAAACAAAACACAATTACTCAAGTTATAACTAAAATGATCCATTTATAAATAAGTCATATTGCACTTGTCCCATAGCCAATGTTGACTTAGGGCTGTATTGTAAAACATGAGAGTGTATTGTATTGTAAACATGAAGGTGCACTTGGTCAGATTGACCACTTAGCAGCATTCAGCATGGTGATGGCTGAAGGATAGAAACTGTTTCTCAGTCTATTTGTCTTAGTCTTTATGGATCTGAAACGTCTGCCTGAAGGCAGGCGTTCAAACAATGCATGTCCTGGGTGTGATGGGTCCTGAGGAATTTTCTTGACGTTCCTGAGACAACAGGAACTATGTAGTTCTTCTAGTGAGGGGAGAAGACAGCCGACTATCTGCTGGGCGACCTTAGTGACCCTGTGGAGCTCTTTCTTCTGTGCTACTGTGCAGCTGAGAACCCTCAGGAAGCAGAGTCTCTTTTGGGCCTTCTTCACTACCTCAGCAGTGTGTGTTCCCCAGGTCCAGTCCTCCCTAATGGTGACTCCTAAGAAGCGGAAGTCTGAGACCCTCTCCACACAGTTCCCGTTGATGATGAGTGGCTGGATGTTGTCTGCCTTCTTCCTGAAGTCCATGATGACCTCCTTAGTCTTGGCTATATTTAGGAGCAAGTTGTTATTCCTACACCACGAGGCAAAGTGGCATCAAAGGCTGAGTACGTTAGACAAATGTTACTGTTAAAAACAAAGCACTGCTGCCCTCTCCATGGCTGCATCTAGTCTTACACCTGAAATGAGTGTGGAAATGAATGGATGAAAAAACAAATTTTGGGACAATTAGCAGACAATCTTTCTTACACACAAATATGTTTATAATGTGTGTAATAAGAAGTGAGTGTCACAGAAAGTGAAAACGAAAATTCTGAGACCAGTGAAAAACCCAGAATTTCACTTGAGGATATGGAACAATCAGATCCAGACATCTTTTTCAAACAAAAATAGTATTGTTGAAGGTCAACAATTGGAAAAGACAAAATGGTCACTGTCTCTTGTCAAAACACTGTCTATGAAATTCATACTAAACAGAAATAAAATAGCCACCAACATATTGGAAAGATGTCTTTAACAGGGTAGAACAATGACTGCTTGCAATGGCATGGCTAGTTTAACAAGATAGATAAGCCACTGCTTAGTAAGGCAGTTTAAGGCTTAACAGAATAGAAATCCCAATTCGTAGTAAGACAAAGCTGTCTTGGAATAATAACAATAATGAAAGCTATAACCTATTTCCAGAGTTCCAGCTTAATTCAGGATCTCCAGGGCCATAGTATTGGAATTCTAAGATTGCTAAGAACTTTTGACTTTTGTTATCTTTAGAAAATAGCAATCTCTTTTGTCCTTTCTGCTTTAGAGAAAAAACAAAGAATAGAAAACATTTTATTTATTAAAAGGACAAAGCAGAAGGAATATTAACATTTTTTAGGAGGCAAAGACATTGTGTTTTTGATATTATTATTATTTATTTATTTTGTTTTTTGCTCCGGAAAAAAATATCTTTCTGTACAGTATGTTTTTGTTTCTGTTCAGCTGACTACTTACTAGGTGGCAAAAGTGTCATTCCTGGAAACGGGCTGTTAGGATTGTGGTTTCTGTTTCTACTTTTTATTTGTTTTCCCCATGTATTTCTCAGATCTTACAATCATTTTAGGTCTTTAGGCTTTCCTTGTTGTCTGCCCTGCATCCTGTATGTGGAGCCCAGGGAGCTGTGGCCACTTTAATGCAGCTCCGTGACTGCCCCAAAAGGAGAAGCTTCAACATTGCGTTTGTATATTTGATTGCTGTTTCTCATTTTGGTTCTTATTTTTGGATTTACTGGCTTTGACTCCTTTGATTTAAAGGTAATATTTTCTGGTTTGTGAATTCTTGGTTTTGGTTTGATTTTGCTCATTTGTTTGCCTTGTTTTTTGTGATTCCTCTTTTGAATTCTTTAAAATTGATATTGAAATATCAAATTAACTCTGATTTTTTTTATTTGGAACAAGATGTTTAGGAGTTTTTCCTTTCCTCTTTATTGGGGACATGATTTTAACTTTTTAATATTTAAAGGATCGTAGCCCCATTTTTGGCCTTTCAGACCAAGATGAAGTGCTGATCTGGCTTTTTTCAGGGCTATTTCCCTTTTTGTGCTTTGCTGTGGTGACAATTTAGGGCACAAGGCAGGAACCAATCCCGGGCAGGGTGCCAACCCACCGCAGATGGCTATACAAAAGAAATTTTAAAAATGATTTGACCTCATAATTTTCTCAGAATGTTTATATTAGCATCTCTTCCTGATTCAGCCCTGGACCTCCACATACTATGAAAATGGCCATTAAGTGGTGTTAGTTTAAGGAACATTTATGATGGTGACTCTTTGCTTTTTTTCTGGTTCCAACTTTGTCCAGTACTTGTATTTGTCTCCTTTAATTCAAATATACATTAAAATACAGCAGGTGATGAAGAAAAAAGTTCTATCTCTCTATCTATCTAATGTAAAGTTGACTAACTCAATCACTTACTCACTCATCAACAAAAACATTATTTCCTGCTGAAGTATGGCAGATTGGTACATCTAAGTCAGTAGGTATCTGATGAGAATAGAAAGAACATTTTGATATATCGATATTTAGGGGTACTCACCCACAATAGAAAAACTAAATACCCCAAAATAATAAAAATGTGAATTGGACAAAGAAAAGTTAGTGGAAACTCAAAGACGTGGTTAGCATGTGGCCTCCTTGGTTACATGCAGTATTGCCTATTCTGTTCACTTCTTCTTATTTTAGATAAAACCACTTCTTTCTGGGCTAGAGCTTGATGTTAAATATAGCCATATTACGTACTGGGACATTATGTGATGAGAAATGGAATTCTTGCCTCTATGCTGCTGATTGGATGAATTTGCAGTGGTTTATGTGAGACTGTTTAGTACTCAAATGTCTTTATTTACAAGCACATCATTATAGAGCAGATATTTTAGCTAAGTGCACATTTAAATTATTTTTTCCTTTCTTTTGATATACAGTATGTTGAGAAACAGTGGTGTACCCCTTTGAAACTAAATTACCTCTTCATGCTATGTTAAATTTCATGAAATTTTAATCATGTTTGTTACATACAGTACTACATGTCTGGGAAGATTTTACAAATTGCTTTAAGGTGTGCATGACAGGATGTACAGAAAAAGAATTTGTCACCCTGCAGATGCTGGCTGAATAATGACATCCCTCAATGACTCAACATGCAGTGTCCGACGTCTTGAATAATTAGGCAATAGTCATTATTTTTATTGTCTTTCTTTTTATTACCAGTTTACAAAACAAAGAATAGATTATGTAAATGTATGGGTCTGACCTTACAAAATAGGTGCCCTGGATACTAGGCAGATCAACTATCTTCACCATCTTAAAATAATAATGGATATTGTACTCTCATCAATCTGTCCAGTGTTAATATGTAAAGTGCACCATGTAAAGTGTATGTGTCTGTTATATGCCATTTGGAGCTGAATTTGTAAAAAGCAGTGTTAATATTTGCGAGGCGCCCATTTACTGCAATGAACAATGCAAAGCATTTTACTGCTAAAAATGTTTATGATGCACCATCTTTTGGAATGATAGCAACTGAATAGACACACAAACATACACACAGACAGGTCAGATCATCTCCATAACAACAGATCTTGTGGGGTGTTCCCAGTTTGCAGTGGTTAGTACCTACTAGAAGTGGTCCAAGGAAGGAAAATCAGTGAACAGGCAACAGTGTCATACAGTAGGTGCCCAAGGCTCATTGAAGCATGTGTGGTGTGAAGGCTAGTCTGTCTGGTCCAGTCCCACAAAAGAGTTACATTAGCTCAAATTGCTGAAAAGCTTTATGGTGGCCATAAGTGAAAGGTGTCAAAACAAGAAGTGAATTGCAGCTAACTGCATATAGGGCTAAGTAGCTCCAGACATGTCAGAGTGTTTACGTCAACCCCTGTCCACTGCCAAAAGTACATACAATGGGCACGTGAGTGTCAGAACTTG
Source organism: Erpetoichthys calabaricus (assembly GCF_900747795.2). Classification (NCBI taxonomy): domain Eukaryota; kingdom Metazoa; phylum Chordata; class Cladistia; order Polypteriformes; family Polypteridae; genus Erpetoichthys; species Erpetoichthys calabaricus. Next base: position 66,265,386 of record NC_041400.2, on the reverse strand, counting down.
ACCATGGATCAATGGAAGAAGGTGGCCTGTTGTGACGAATCATGTTTTCTTTTGGACCATGTGGACAGCTGGGTGTGTGTGTGCATTGCTTACTTGGGGAAGAGATGGCAGCAGGATGCACTATGTAAAGAAAGCAAGGCAGCAGAGGCAGTGTGATGCTCTGGGCAATTTTTGTTGGGAAACTTTGGGTCCAGGTTATTATGTGGATGTCACTTTACCAATCTATAGATTGTTGCAGACCACACACACCCCTTCATGGCAAAGGTACTCCTTGATGGCAGATGCCTCAGCAGGATTCAGCAGGAAAACTGTGCCCTGCCACACTGCAAAAACATTTCAGTAATGGTTTCAGAAACATTTCAAAGAGCTCAAGGTGTTGACTTGGCTTCCAAATTTCCCAGATCTCAAGCATATGTGGGATGAGCTAAAAAGAAATTCCATTAAGGTCCCCCCTTGAAACTCACAGGACTTAAAGGACCTTCTGCTAATGTCTTGGTGGTAGATTCCACAGGGCATCTTCAGAGGCTGTTTTGGCTGCATGAGAGGGACCTACACAATATTAAGCAAGTGGTTTTAATGTTGTCGCTAATCGGTGTAAGGTGAGAGGGATCTCCTTTACAAGATTGTGATACACTGTAATTGATTCAATATATTTTCTTTTACAAGTGCAGGACACCTTGGCACACAGGTTAGTTGACTCACTTCGGTCACAGCATTAAATATAGGAGGGAACTGAACTGGCAGCCTAGAGGTTTAAATTACTATTGCTTAGCCAATACACCTCAATGACCTACAGTGGACCTGCAAGTTTCAGACAGTGACTCAGACGCAAGATCTGGAAGGAGGTAGTACACAAGTAACTGTGTGCATGTCTAATATGCCTTGGAAAAACACAAATCAAAAAAAAATGAGGTATTGAGGACAAGCAATAAAGAGACAACTGTGGCATTTTGGGAGAACTCAAAGATGGAGTACCAGTGAGTTGTACAGTATAATTGGCAAAGCAGAATTCGGGAAGGCGTGCTTCATTAATATTTGCACTGTACAGTAAATAGGACTCAGCTACCTTTGAAATGAGAATTGCTCAGGTGGAGCTAGAGTAGTTAGCTACTTACTACCATTGCAGTAGCTGTAAAAGTTGCAAGAGTTTAGATAAAAACCAAGTAATATTTCAAAAATGGTTTATTAGGATTACCTCTTTGCAACTCAGATAGCAGATGGTGGTATTTTCTTATTTTCTTCTTTAGTGCTTGGCTGACAATATTAGATTTTCATAGATTTAAAAGAGGATGTCACAGGAGTTTGACTTTCTGGTGGGCATACCATCCATTTTTGAAAATTGATTTTTTTTAAGTATCTTACTTAAGCTGTGTGTTTTCTTTAGTAGTAAAATGGCCTGGAGATGGTTTTAAAGCAACATTGTTCATTGTTCTAGAAGGAAGATGTCATAATTGAATATGCTTTGAAATGTTGAAAGCAACAAACATTGTCACACATGCATATGGGACACAGTTTACGGACTTGAATAAATTTGTTTCTCCTCCGGACCAGGGGCCTCATGTATAACGCCGTGCGTAGAACTCACACTATAACATGGCGTAAGCACAAAAGCGGGATTGTGCGTACGCACAGAAAAATCCAGATGCAGGAATCAGTGCGCACGCAAAATTTCACGTTCTTCCACTACATAAATCCCGATCCGCGTGAAAAGTAACGCACGTGCACGCGCCTTCTGTCCCGCCCCAACTCCTCCCAGAATTACGCCTCTTTGAATATGCAAATCAATATAAATAGCCTTCTGTGAAAAGACAATGGGAAAAGCACGGGGGAAAATATAAGAATTTCAGCGAATACCAAGTGGAGGCAAAGGAAAAACATACTATTTGTTGGTTTAAACAGTGGTATAATCAACAAAAGAAAGTTGATCGAGTGACAGAGTGTCGGAAAAACTCGAAAGATCAAATTCACAAAGTCGCACAGTGCCCGAAATAAAAAAGAAATCACATATCAAAGTCGCTGTGAAAAGGCGAGTTGTAGCCCACTGTCTGAGTGTAATATGAAAGCTTATTAGGGTACAGACAAAAAACATAGGCACACAATGGGAAAAAAGCACGAAATGTCAACTTTAATCTCGAAATTTCCACTTTAATCACGTAGTTTATTTTGCCATTAAAGTAGAACATCATAAACTTCATCTTAAAATCGTTTATTTTACTAGTTTCTCAAGTAGCATGTTAAATGCTTTTTTCTGTGTTTGATCTTCTATGTGCTCTATGTGTGTGAATCACTACGTACTTCCGTTCTTTCTCTTTCTCCGACAAGACACAGAATGCATTACATTCGAGATATTACAGCTCTCTGAATAATTAAAATACTGAGATGTATACATGATATCATTTTCATGATGATAGGAATGAAAGCATGTTATTAAACATGGGAACACGGTGGCGCAGTGATTGTTCATATCTCACGCAAGAGGCTTGCTGCACCATGTGTGACCTTCGATGAAATAATTTATTACAGAAGTACTGTCTCTTTCAAACGTACTTACCTCCAATTCCTGTCCATACTTTTCTTTCTCCAATCGCCACACAATCAGCTCTGTAATAGACGTTAAGCCATTTGTAAGCTTAGAACGCCGATTCTTCAAAACTTTTAAAGAACATTGAAATATCTTCGTAGTACATGTTTAATTATTCTATTCGTCTATCCTTCCAGTGTCACGTCAGCACCAGCAAGAATACAGCGCATGGCAGGAGCTATCCTTGAACTAGCTATACGCTGCGGCACCGTGTCCTCACATGTTTAATTATTAGCAATACAGATTATTTAAATGAAGTTAAAGTTTTATCTGTATACTATAAGCAACATATTTTGCTGCATTTCATCTTAAAAATGATATTGTCATCATACGCGCTTTATAAAGTAGCGCAGGTTGTGCAATATTATAACTGTAGTGCAAGTTTACAGTGAGGTGATTGAGTGCGTTTATATTCTTGGGATGAAACTGTTTCTGAAACGCGAGGTCCGTACAGGAAAGAGTTTGACGCTTTTTGCTGTGGTTGAGGTAGTGTGTACTTGAAACTATATACCGATAATTCTCTTTCCGATCATCTGCTGCTGTGATTCACACTCAGATACAGTGATATAAATACTCCGAGTGGTGCAGTGAGAGTAATGTGGAAAAAGATGATCTGCTGTGGCAACCCTTAACGGGAACAGCAAAAAGAAGAACAAGATGCAGTGAGCGTAACAACGCTAAAGCAGTTCTGGTATTTGGAATACTATGGCTATTCCCTGGCCCATTATATTGCAGCAGGTTAATTAAAATCAGATGTATTACACTAATAAACAATATGCAGTTAATTTCAGTGTATTTATAAAGCCGCGTCAGGAATGTGGAGCTAAGAAAGAAAGGATGAGCACACAGGAACAGTAGTTTGACCATTCTGTGGACCATTATATTGTTACAGGTTAATTACAATCAGATGCATTAAATTTATGAACGATATGCGGTTAATTTCAGTGTATTTGATAAAGCCGCCACCGTGGATGTGGATCTAAGAAAGGGTAACCACACAGGAACAGTAGCACTGCTTTGACACTGGGTGCCGCCAGTCTGCAAAACCGGGCGGATAAATTGCGTACGCAAAGGAATGAGTTACCGTGGAAATGTGCGTGGCTTTACGCCAAGTTTAGGTTTTATACATCGCGATTTGAGCGTGGAAAGGTTCGTACACAACATTTCTGTGCGTACGCACCGTTTATACATGAGGCCCCAGGTGTTGGCACTGTGCTCTAACTCTTTCTCCTGTTTCCCTCTGTAGACCATCAGAAGAACCCGCCTCTAAAAACATCACTTCCGCTTCCGGTCCCTCAGAATCTGCCTCCTAAAGCTGTTATCTGGATGGTGAATACAAAATTCATATAAGTTGCATATCAATCACACCAAGCCATTTCCCAGGCCTACATAGTATTTGTTGCTATAAAGTCTACAAAGACAGAAATGTACAGTACTTGGTTTACATTGAACTATTGATCCAACTGGGGTAGTAACATGTTGGTTTTCCCAGATAAAAAAGCCAGGTACAAATATAAGCAGACTTTGAAAAGCTGAATCTTGCAATATAAATTTAAGTAGGCAGTGTGGCTTAATGGCTAGGGCACTCGACTTCAAAACACAAAGCTGCAAGTTTAATACCATTACTTTGTGACTCTGGAGCAGGCAATTGACTGCCTGTCTTCCATTTGTTTAAAACATGTTGTGGTATTTTGATTTCTTTTACTAAAAGAAATTTTCCACTTAATTTATGTAATATATATGTTGCTGTTTTTGTCACAATTAGCTGGCACATTAAAAAAGAGAAAAATGCATATTGTGTGAAACATGCAAGAGAGTTGTCAAATTCTTATTAGCTACAGGGAAATAAAATACTGCAGTCAGCATGTGGTGTAAAAAAATCCTGACAGGCCATATCTCAAGTTTAAACAGAAGCCTTAACACAGTCAGTAGGCAGCTGCACATTTTAGCCCTACTGGGAATTAACACCACAATGGTAAATACAAAATGGCAAATTTTCCTAATCAAGGAACAAAAGAGGAATAAAAGAAAACAAAACATGCTCAAAAATGCTAAGAAATATAATTTACACAAAGCACTGACATTTAAATAACTTAAAGCCAGAAACCTCATGAACTCGGAAATCCAGGACAGAAAACCAAAAGATATAAAACAAAGTTTCAAAAAGTAATGCTGCATTCTTTTATTTTGTTTGCTTCAGGCAACTGCACTAAATTAGCAGAAGCACCCGAGAATGAGTCAAAATTGTAGACCTCACCATATTGATTCTAATCTTAATTGGAACTATCCATCCATCCATTATCCAACCCACTATATCCTAACTTCAGGGTCACGGGGGTCTGCTGGAGCCAATCCTAGCCAACACAGGGCGCAAGGCATGAAACAAACCCCGGGCAGGGCGCCAGCCCACTGCAGTAATTGGAACTAGACATCAATTAACAACTAAAGGCCATGTCACAATATTCGACTTCTAGTTGTGGGTTATGTTAGATTTGCCAACTGTAGTCACTGATCTTAAATAACTGAAAATCGCTGCCCATGTTTACATTACTGAAGGAATGCTGACTTTCCAGAACAGGTGTGTTTCCCCCCTTTTTTGTGACAGCCAATAATCTGCTGCCTCATGGGGGTGGCACTGTACGAAGGGTTTAAAGGTTAGTAGATGCAGCAGGTCTGAAAAGATGAAACGTCAGGAAGACGAGCCTTTATTCTGTTTGGGAGGTTCAAACCACATTTGTTCCTTATTCCTCATTGCTACATTCCATACATTGTACTTTCGGATGAGCATTCATTGGTAGTCAGCACTCATGTACACAGTGCCCACCCCTATGGCTAAGGACAAAATCAAATTTTTTAAACTTTATCAGAGCAAGTTGCAGACTAGTTGGAATGAGTTGTTGGTTTTGTCACATTAGGCAATTAGCTTTATGGGAACTGACTGCCTTTGACTCATTAAGACTAAGTAAATGAAGGCTACAACTGAAAATTGCTGGAAAAAGATTTTTCTGGAAATTTTCAGTTATAGCCTTCATTTTTATAATCTAAGAGAGTTGGAGGCAGTTGGCGGTGTGCCCATGTGATCAAAAGTTGTATAGTATGACATAACCAGTGACCAAATCCAACTAGTCTACCACTCACCCTCACAAAATAGTTATAGGGTGGGCTTTGTATGCATGAGAGATAGTATCCCAAATTACAATGCATAATATACAGCAATGAGGAATAAGGAATGTAGGTGTTTTAGCCCTCACAAAAAGAACAGCAGCTTTTATGTTTGATGACTCATGATTTCTGCACCATGACGGAATTATTTTGGGGTGCTGTGCCATACCTGTTAACACTTCATTCAGCACTGGTTCTGTCTGGTAGCATTGGCTGTCAGAAAAATGGGGTGAGCATGATTGTCCTGGAAAAGACATCACACAGTCACCTGTCATTTATAGTGGTGTTAACTAATGTTTTGATCAGCTACGGCAGTCACCAAGAGTAACATCCAGTACAACTAGAAGTTGTGTAAGGTGACATCGTCTTAAGGAGAATATTACTATGCAATTAAAAGGAAAACCATGACAAACATGCAGCTAAACTATGACAAACAGAATGTGATACTGGAATTGGAAATTCAAGCTCAAAAACAACATAAATACCAAGGGTAAAACAGTTTAATTAAGTGCAATATCCAACCCAATAAGCAACTGTCTAATTAAAAATCTGTAAAGTTCTAAAGATTAAATGTACTTGTTGGAGAGACACAGCATCTGTGGTCCAGCTTAGGCAATTAAACACATTCATAGTAGCAGGGAGTGAGTAACAGGGAAGTCTTTCATACACTTTTTAACCTCCACCAAAGCAACTTAAATTGGGAGAGGAAGCAACAAAAGTAAAAGCAACAAAACTAAGGTTTAAAGGGGACGCAATAAAAAAGTAGTAAAGAGAAATAAAAAGAATTAAAGCATCATACTGTATTGCAGTGCTCCTGTAGCCATGGTGATTCATCTAAGCGCTGAGCGTTACCTTGGTGGTATATGGCATGGGGCCCATTGCTTGCCATCCATTTTTTTTTAAGAAGACAGATTAAAGACTCGTAGGCCAGAAGCCGAGGCGAACGCCCTGACCTGAATTGAAACAGCCGTGTTTAAGAGGCTCTGCAGGGGAGCTTTGCCTGCTGCTCTTTATTAGAAACAAGGCCTCCTACCTTGCATTCTCCTGTCTCATTCTGAAGAAGAAAATGGCAGCTGAATCACAGGTCAAGGTAGCCCCTGCTCTTCCTGTGTCATTTATAAGCCACTAAATGAAACCATATTCCATTTCTAGGACCCCAGAGGACTTTCTCATTGTATATTTGAAGTCGGATCTGCTCTTTAACCACAACAGAAGGCTGCCTTATTGAGATTGTTTCCTCTTGTTTGATTTAGACCATGTGCGAGCCTAGACTGAGTCATCAATAAAATGGTACAGTGTGGAATTAGAGAAATACATACAGCATGGGATTCTTTAACACAGCAGAATACCAGATGATTGCTCATGACGACTCATTTGTATGTGTTCTGTCTTAATTTAAATTATAAATTGATTCTGGTCTGAGAGCCAGGATTTGGTCTCTCAAGATATATAGGGATTATAATTTGCTGGGGCTATAAAGCTTAATTCCCTTAACAATGTCTTACAATGACTAAGCCTAACATACTGTGAGTAAAATGTTGTAAGCCTTCTCTGTGTTTTTTTTTCATTTGTCCTGTTTTCAGTGAATAATAAGGTATAGTGACACAAGCCCACCGTTTTCTGTCTTTTCAATTGAATGTGCTTCTGTCTGTCAATTTCCATATATTTTGTTTAAATATATTTAATTAGTACTAATTTTATTTTTCATTTACATTTCACAAGTAAATCATGGTGGTATAAAATACTGCCTTCAGTTGTCCAGGCACCTGGCTTTGAATTCTGGTCTGGTCACTCTCTGTATTCACATGAATTTTCTTGCTGTCATGCTCCCGCTTGTCAAAAACATACAGGTTGGGATGGCTGCTGATTGCATGACCATGCCCTGTGAAGGCCTGGCATCCCATCCATACTTGGTAGTGGTTGTGCATTTCATGCTAAGATTCCCCTTAGACCTGCAATGAAGAAATAGTTTCTGAAAATGGATTGATTACCAATTACAGTACATTCAATTTTTGAATTACATTTCTGCGGATTTATTTACAGTATCCACTAGACCACAGGTGTCGAACTCTGGTCCTCGAGGGCCGCAGTGGCTGCATGTTTTCATTCTAACCATTTTCTTCATTAGTGAGCTGTTTTTACTGCTAATTAATTTCTTTTCTTTGCTTTAGTTGTAATTAACTTGACTCAGACCCCTTAATTGTCTCTTTTTCCTTAATTAGTAGCCAAACAATAATGAGACATCAAACAAGCCACCATATGACAGAAAAAACAGAAAAATCAAGAGATTTGGAAATGTCTGCCATGGCAGAATGAGAGCAGCAACAAACCATTGAATTAAATAATGGGCCTAATTAACAGCAAGAATCAGCTTCTCATTAAGAGACTGGTTGGAGTGAAATTGGTTGGAGTTTGAAATCCCAGTTTAGCTGGTCATCTGTTGGCTCGTTTCACGTCTCATTTCTGTTTGGCTGCCATTTAATGAAGAAACAAATCAATTCAGAGGACTGAATCCTTAAAAACAGGGCTATTGAAATGAAGGGAAAAGGAGTTAATTAGCAGCGAAAACTACTCACTGATTAGGAAAAGGGTTAGAATGAAAACCTGTAGTCACTGCGGCCCTCCAGGCTCGGAGTTTGACACCCCTGCACTAGACCATTCGTGACACCCATGGTCTAATCTCATCTATTTGCAGCCACCAAATTAGAGACCTATCAAGCAGCAGCAACACATGAGATTGAGCAATAACAGGTCTGTGATCGCTGAATGGATCAGTGTGCTGTCTACCTGGTGCTAACAAGCATAAGTAAGCTGTTAAAGACTATTTGTGATGGGGACCAAGGCTTGTAATTGTTTCCCAAAAACAAAGACTTCAAAGTAAGTGTGTGTCATAAGCTTTCACTGATTAAGTCTCTGCCCTTTGTACACATTTCCTGTCTCTACCAACCAATTGTATGGTTTAGTCCTTCGAATCAGCCCTGTCACAGTCACTCGTGGCATCTGGCAGAGCACCAAGAAGACAATTGAACTTGACTATCTAGAGGAAATAAATTCATAATAAGGTTTTCATAGGTGAACCTGCAGATGGATCATTACTGAGCCTCAAGGGTGCGACAGCATCAAGTCCGACCTCTCCCACACTCCCTGTGTCTGACCCCGTGAGACCTTCCAAATTATCCCATGTGAGCCAAAACAGTTATAATGCATTCCGTCCTGCATGGGCCAAGGTATTGATCTGCCTGCTTCACCAATACAATTTAATGGCTTTATTCTTTCATTCTTCTTCTGTTGTGTTAACAAGTCTCCACGCTCTGATAATGTTCCATATTTTCACAATGTTTAAATTGCTTTTCACACAGCAAAGCATAGTGCTAAAGAAAGTGTTTTGCCAAGTGGTCCTTTGAAGGAACATGTAATGATGTGTTTAGATGATTTTCAGTGCACAAAATTATGTGTTTATGGTAACACTTAGCAAAGGTGTATTGTAAATAGTGTCCGACAGAGCCTAACCTCCTTTTTCACATAGTATCAATGCCTTAATATCTGCAGTTTCTGTCTCTTTGGATTTTCAGGAATGTAAGCCCTGCATTGACTGCAATAAGTAATTGTAGGTATCAATTTATTGTCAAATTCTAGTTATGCACAATGATTTACATATTCATTCATTTTTTGAACTTTATTGGTTAATTTCAGGGTCATTAGCATGCACTGGGTATAAGACCTGGATGGTGTATTAGTTCATCAAGCACATACCTGGATGTACTCATTCCTGAACAATTTTAAATTACTAATTAACTTCAAAAGTCTTGAAAGTGAGCATAGACTGGAATACCAGCAGAAAAATGGACCATCCGATACAATAACAACAGCTGTGAGTCAGCAGAGTCTGTCTTGGCACTACTATGCAGTCCAAAAAATAAATAAAAATATAGCTGTACAAGAAAAGTGTAGGTTGATGGAGAAATTACAAACTACAATAAACCTAAGCAAGATTAAGATGTGATTAAAATTAAAGACAAAAAAGATAAATGCGCTCATTTTTTTCTCGATAAAATCAGATAGATGGATAAAATTATCAAAGTGACACTGCAGATAAAATACCTACTCTATTTAGAACAAGTCTTTGCAAAAATATGCACTTGTCTAAAAGAGCAAGCAGATGTCTAGTATTATAATTAAGCACAAATGTTTCTATGTAAACAGGCATTTTGACCAAACATGACTCTTCAATCAATATTCACCTAACTTTGGCAAAGTATCATTAAGTCAAGATACAAAAAATCAAAAAGTACTACTACTGTATCATTCATAAATTTCTCTGTGTTAGGAAAAATTCTGTAATGTTTGTGTAAATTTATCGTTAACCATCTTCCATTTCTGCCATATGTTCTATTTGAGCAATTCGTGGCATCCACTGTGTAAAAGTCACGAGTGTCTGTCATAGTCACTTTATCTGTAGCATTAGTATCATCTCAGCATTGAAAGTGATGTGTGGAAAAAGTAAATTGCTTCTGTAAACTGTCATATTGGAATCATCAGATGAACCCACATTTGTATCACAGGCAGATCTAGGACTGTGCTTGGGGAAGCTGAAGATGTACTGGTAGGACAAGCTGATTATATTTGGCAATCTTCTTCAGGAGCATTGTCTCATCCACCACTTCCATCCATTTACCACATTATTTACAATTACTTTTCTGTACAAACTCTTTAAGGACTGTTTTCCATGATTTGAACAGTTTATTTTTGCCTGAGCCATGTGATTGTTTTGTTTGGGGTAATATTTAGTGCTTATTAGGAAATTGCATTGCAACGCAGGGGTATTTGTATATAGCTATCTGGTTTTATTATTAATTTATTTTTATTGTTTATTTACTTTTATATGTGGTTATTTCAGTACTGTTGTATAGTGGTACAGTAAATAGGGAAATATTGTTCGTCACCTGCTTTCCAGTTACTTTTGCAGCTGCACTCGGGTGGTAGCGTATAATCATTCACAGTCTTATTAGTCCAGTGAGCATTACAACTGCGCTAATGTGTGAATGTTCTTTATAATTTCTTCTGTCATGTCTCCTCTTAAACCGCCACTTGTTCATACTGAATAGATTCAGCTCCTTCACTCTTTCCTCTGAGATAATGCAGTGCTGGAATCAATTTAGTCATTTTTCCCTAGACTTTCTCAAGCTCTGCTATATTGTTTGTCAAAGAAAAGAGGTGAGAACAATAAAGAGTATCAGGTTGGTAAACCTGTATAACTGAAATGCAAAGAAAAAAAAAGAAAAAAAACAACCAATAATTGCGGAGACGTCTTTTCAGACGCAAGTTCTGGTGGAGCTTCCGGTTTTCAGTCCTTCTAGCAGAAAAGGTAGGTGCAGGTGGACGAACACTGGAAGTGTCAGTGGAGGTGTTATATCAGTCTGCAGAAGGAGGAAGGAAAAGGTATTAGGATACAGTGCCAACCCCTGGAGCGACAGTACAATTACAGTCACTAGAGCCTTTCAGCTGTCCCTTATGCACACATGCGTGATACACTTTTGTAATAAACTGACCAAAACTACATACAACACTAAGGGCTCACTAGACTTGTAATCAACACAATGTGCTAGGTAACCCAATATTCTAGGTTTAGGTTTAGGTTTATTTGTCATATATAGGTTAACACAGGGTCAACATACAATGAAATGTGTATGACGAGAAAAACAAATCACTCAGCCTAGATCCAATAAAGCTAAAAAATAATTTAAAAAAATAATTTAAAATAATTTAAAAAAATTCTTTTGGCCTTTGTTGATATTTCTGTACGGCGTCTGGATGTGAGGGTTGATGAGTCCATAAATCCAGAAAATTATAAAATATGTATTTTGCTTGCAAGAGGCTTGAATCATTAAAGCATAAGGAGTGTTACTGAGAAAATATGGGTAGAAGGGTGCCTTTTACTATGGATGTGATTATTAATGCCTGTGTATAATATGGCAGGAATACAGATAACTTCAGAATACAGTGAACCCTCGTTTATCACGGTTAATCCGCTCCAGACTCTACCGCGATAAATGAATTTTCGCGAAGTAGGATTCTTTGTTTATAAATCGAATATTTTCGCAGTTAGAGTATAGAAAACCTGATTATGGCCTTCTAAATACGTTTTTTAACATTATTAGAGCCCTCTAGACATGAAATAACACCCTTTAGTCACCATTACACTCGTATTACCCAATATATTAGACAAAATAAGAGAAAATAAGACATATTAGATGTTACAAATATCATATTATTATTATTGTACTGTACATTTAATTACACACACACACAGTTCTTACACACAACCACTAACCTAAGAAGGCACGAGCTCAGTAGGAGAGTCTTCAGGTTGTAAGCTGGAGCGCTGATCGCACCCTCAGAGGACACAGACGCCCCTGGGAAAACCCCTGAAACAGCTGACAGTCTACCTAAACATTGCTCCTTACCCTTCTTACTTGTGCTATAACGCGCGATAAACCTCTCACGCGGTACTCCGCTTACTTAAAAGTATTGTGCAGCGCCTCTCAGCTTTGGAATTGGTTGTTTCTCTCTCTCTCTCTCTCAGACATTCTCTGCTCCTGGCGGAACTGTCATCTCTGACTTGTCATGGAGCACGTTTAAACTTTTGAAAAGAGACAAATGTTTGTTTGCAGTTCTTTGAATAAAGTTCTTTTTTTTCTACAACCTCCTGTGTCTCTGTGCAAATCTGTGACCCAAGCATGACAAGGTGGTGCAGTATCTTCAGCAGGTGCATCATTGTCTTCTTCCGCTGAAGGAGTACTAGGAGTAGGCAGTGGGTGTCTGGGTGCGCGGCTGAAGAACATCTTGATAGGCAGTTGCTGGCGCTGTCTTTTCATATGCGTGAGGATGCTTTTGTAGGGTATTGCCATCTTTGATCATATCCAAGAGTTTCACCTTCTCCTGGATGGTAAGCATCTTCCTCCGGCGCTTAGTTTCATTGTCAGAAGGCTTAGAAAAAGTAGCACGTTTAGGAGCCATCGTGGGGCTTAGATAAAAGTTCTCAGAAAGCGCACGCGTAGTGACGTAAGTGTGTATGAGAAAAAATCACGATAGAGTGAAGCGTGATATAGCGAGGGATCACTGTATATTAAAGAAAATGTCTTTGATCTTGGCCTAATGTTCCATCACTGCTTGCTCAGCTCAACCCTCCCCACATCTATAGCCTTCTTCTAAATATGGCTAACTTTCTTGTTGGAAATGAAAGACACGACTCTTAGCAAAGTGTCAGAAGACCGAAATGACTAAAGTCAGCGTGAAGCGGCAAATAAAAATATAATCAAAAACAGGTGAAAGTTGAGACAAGAAAATTAACAAACACTTGCAGCAGGGCTAAACAATAATGTAGAAGTAAAATCTGAAATAAATTAACAGAAAACAGAAGAAATTCAGAACCCCAAAGTGGGTACAAATATGTAAACACAATAGTCTTACATACTTCCTGAGTACTAAGTGCTAATAATCTGAAATAGCATCAGGTGATTGTCCAGCAACCAGTTGTAGGGTCAGGAATCTAGGGGAAAACAAAACTTGGTATGTGTTACTACTAAAGAAGTGATGATGGCCATGTCAGAAAACATAAAATGAAATTTGAGGACAGTGCACCAAAAATAATACAGCAATGTATATTATCTGTTAAATCAGGATTGATCAAAATTAAGGTCCACAATGACCATTGTTTTTCTCAAATACCTCTAATATTAGTTTCATATATAGACTTGCCGAAGTACCCAACGCTGCCAGCATAAATGGGTAGGGGAAATCTTTCTTCTGGAAATTCAACATGGTTAAACTCGACTCACGATGAGACAGAAAGACATACTTTACTCTTAGACAAAAATTGTAATATAGCATGACCATGAAATCGTTATCGAAATTGGTTTATATGAAAACATGGTACATACCAGAGGTCTTTCAGATCACTCTTTGGCCCATAGAAAAATTTCAGTGTACTCATGACAATATCCTCAATCAGCATAAGCGCACTCATGGCTGCATGATGGATATTGTAGTCCCTGCGTCACCGTTGTTTTATGAGTTGCTTCCTCCTGTTATAACCTTGCTCCCTGAAATGACATATACATTTAAAGTTCAAGCAACAGCAAGACACATGCAAAATTTTGGGAAAATTGGTTCAGAAATTTGTGTGTGATTAGTGAACAAACAAGCAGACAAACATACAGATACTGTATTTAGGACTTTATGCATATAGCTTGTATCGGTGTTCAATTTTGCTGGATTATATTTACATTTAGCGGGATGGATAATGGATGGATGTAGGCATTAAAATGCAGCTCCAGCATCTGCTCATGTATATCTATGCAGCACAATGCACAGCAGCTACTAACCTGTAGTTAGAATGGAAACTAATTGCACCATAATGACTAAAGAAGAAACAGTCAAAAATGTGACATGCCACACTGCCATCAAAAACATTAGTATTTTAGCATGAGGCCAAAGATATGACAGTCTAATGAAGGAGATTTCACACAAACCCTGCTGCACAGTGTGTCATTGCTGGCCACCCTTCTACAGCTTACCTGACTACAGCAACCATGTGACATCATTCTTTAGTCTTTATTGCTGACTTAATTATTGTATGTGGAAGATAAATGAATACAGCAACTGAAATCCTACTTACAAAGAAAAAGGTTAAAATGCAGGTATTGAGTGAGCAAAATGGTGGCATTCTTGAAAAGTATACAGCTTAAGTTTAGTAGTACAATAAATGTAATAAGTTTCAGACATCCCAAAAGAAGCACAGGGTGTGAGTGCCGGAGTGGATACACTAGCGACACTCAGTGTGAGGTTTAGGTTGGGACCATGTGCTGATTACACCCACCACACAATGAACCAGCCAGATTGGGATCTGATTGCAGCTGTGTAATGGGTGACACCTCAGAACCACACTGAACAGTGTGATGTTTTATACAGTGGCTGGAGTGCCAATCCCGCCACCAACCCCCAGGTTCTCCCTGCAAGATGGAGGACCTGCTTGCAGGTCCAATATGAGAACTGGCCATATTCCTCTGGCTGGCTCCCAACCCAGACACCTGCAATGTTGCCTGGAAATTGTAGTGTGGAAGCATAACCATGTCAGAGTCCTTCGGGTGCTATTGGGGGTGCTGTGGGAAAAGAACCTTCCTGCTTTATGCAGCTTCCATAAGGCCTGGAAGTGCTTTAAGGGTGCATTAATGTGACACCAGATGAACTTCTGAGTCGCATATTAAAGGAGCCACTCTGCTTCCCATCCATACTTGGGAGTCAGTAGGACAACACTATAGGTAGGAGGAAGGAGACGGAAACTATTGATGGGCTATTTGATTATTGTTTGATGGATTAAAACCTGTAAAGGTACTGTTGTCAATAAATTAGTATTTAATTGAACTTGGAACTGTCTGTAGCTGGGTTGTTTCTGGAGTGGTGACACTGAGGCACCCCTTGTGGTCACAACAGACAGGCAGAAATGAGAACAAATAGAAAACTCATCCACAGAGAGTAGGGAGCAATTAGTAGTTTTAGAGAAAGACCAGAAAAGAAAACTAGGATAATGTTGTTGGAGAAGGTATCTTGGATAACTACTACTGTAATGTAACTTTCTGGGTTGTGTGGTTCTGCATAGAACAATTTCTTGACAAAGTACCTTTTTATATTAGGAAGGGTTCTTCGCATATTCCTTGAGTTTTGAAAAGGTTCCTGATATGTGAACAATGCACATTTTCTACCTACCAAGATACTAACAGATTAAGAAATCTCATTATTGTATACAGCAATTGGTAATTTACAAATTTGTTATCATCACCTCATGGCTATTTATAGAGCCTGTTACAAATCTAAATAAATAAAGGTTATTTCTTCAGCCTTCATGTGATTAGTTCTTTTGGAAACCAAAAATATTGCTCTGAAGACCCACTCTACCACCTTTAGTTTTAAAGGTATACAGACAGTTTCCTGAAGTTATGCTATAGAAACATTCACTAGATGTGTAAAGATAAATCCAAAGGTCTCAAAAATGAAGATGCTCTATTAGGGAACAAGTAAGTATAATCCTTTACTTGAGCCAATTAACTGATGGATCATTTTCAAGTCACCTACTAGTTCATAGGAGGCTTTGCTGTAAACTAAAAAAAAAAATGAATCCCTTATGTTTAATCTTAATGTACGATAGAAGCAGAGACCCTTTTTCCTGTTGCCAAGTTCAAAGGGACACCGTGCACTTCATTTAAACATGTATTGACTAGGTTTTCTGTTAAGTTACATCATATTTCCACAATATCGAGTTTCATTCACAGAGATCCCTATTTATGCTTTTATTGTGCTCCCTAGGGAATAAAAGATTTTATTCAGATGGAGACCTACTGCAGTGCACTTTAAGAATGGTGCACACTATTTAGATGTGCAAAACAGAACAGAATTCACCCCATGTGATGGAACATCTGAGGCCAGATAGATTTCAGAGCTTTCAATCTTCCAATATTAACTCCAAAATTAACCATCAAATTTTATGGAAAATAAAGTAGCCAGCAGTAAAAAAATATTTGACCAACCAACCTTCAAAAATGTTTGGTGTAATTTGGTAATGTACAAATAATCCAATCAAGCATTTATAGTACAGACCTACAGAGGTGAGATTTTGAATACTTATCTTTATAGATATGAAATCTCAACTCTTTGGTGTAATTAATTAAAGTGACATGTCTTTGATGGACAGGAGAATACATTTACCACAAAACAGTCTTCTAAAAGACTGTGATTATTTTGAATGTTTCAAAGGATAATCAAGAACTTTCTTGACTGGTTGTTTCGAGCATTCTATCTAGTTTTTCTCTACACATGATCAAAAAAATCAGTAAATTGATGAATGGAAAATCACCCTACAAGTCTGTCTGTATTTTCCTCAGTAGAAAGCAAAATATAGGTCTGGGCTTGACAAACTGAGGCTTTGTTGCATTGTATTATCAAGTATTGAACTTCCTGGATAATAAGGAGGGTCTTACAATTATTTGTCATATTTAGTGCTTGTAGATGTTAGGAACTGTGTGATTTAGGTTAAGGTACTGCTATGTAAGCTTCATCTGCCAATGATCCTATGATGATTTTGACCAAATTATCTTCAAGTTACTTAAATTGGCTATTAAAATTGTCAGTTGCAAAACTGGTGATGGAAGAACATAAACTGCTCCCTAGGTATCCCTCTCCAATTTGTATTTAATCAATTGGTTTTAAACCAGTTTTAGCTTAAACCACATCAAGCTTGTGATGTTGGCTTTCAAGTCACGTCTCTTGAATTTTTTGACTGCAGATGTGATAATGCTTAATTGTACTGTTACTCTCTTTTATTTTTTTCTCTTCTTTCTCAATTTTAATTTTGAACTGAGTCTGTTCCAACATATTCTAGGATTATTAAAGTCATGGCTGTTTGTGGTTTTGGGGCTTTTATCCATGGTGAGTTAGCAGAAGCTTCAAGCTGATGTTCTTTCAGGGAAACATCCAATTTTGTGAGTTTGAAATTAAAACTCTGTTCTGAGTTACGGAAAGTTTATACCCCTTTCTTCTTACAGGCAATGATTAAAGTAGCTTTCTGTTTTTATAATTAAACAAAAAAATCATAAGGAAATAACATCATAAAGGTCTTTTAGAACAGCTAACGTACAGTAGTTCAATTGGCCTAATGCTTTCTTTAGGTAAATTTAGCTGAACCTTAAAGATATATTAGATTCTTCTTTAAACTACTCTGTTGAATTACTAGGTTTTTACAGGTATATCCCAATATACAGGGTATGAGGTACAGGTTTTTGCATTTACAAGGTGCTTCATTTTTAGAGTTTCAAGACACCTTCTTAGTCGTTACAAGAATCAATGTAATGTTTTATATTATACAGACAATTGTATATTAAAAAGGTACAAGAAGCTGAGTAAACACGCATCTTATTATTCTTTCATGCAACCATTCCTCTTACTGCCATGACTCCTGTTGCTGCTGCATCTGTAGGGCCCTCAGCTTCAACATCTTATGTCCTCTTGTCCTCCAATTGCATTGGAAGAGAAAGTATTAAGATATGCTGTGTGATACAGTATCTATAAACAAGCTTTATAGGAGTTGGTAAACAGCGATGTTATTGAGTCATTAATAAAAGTAAAATACCTGTTTAGAGTGTGTTTTTTTTAACTATTATTAACTGCTGAAGTAATTCTATCAATTGTAGCTGAATTTGTTGTTATTTTTTTAAATATGTGTCAATTTTAAGACACAGTAATGCGTACAGCCATTATTTTTTTCATAATGAAGTTAGTAGGGATTAATTACACTTTTTTAAACAATAGAGTTTGCCTTACAGAAAGTTATTGAAAAAGCTATCTACTAACCTGCCATTCATGGAGCAATCATCAACAGTGGAGAAAAAAAAGAGATCGAAAAGCTAGTGCCAGTGAAAAGATCTGTTTACTGGTAGTGAAATGGGTGTACTCACCTAATCAAGAACCACTCAGATTGCTCTGTGCCTCATTCAATTGAAGCATGGCTGAACTGAACAAGGCTGTCAGCCATCTTACATCTTAAATTCTCACAGTTGTTGATTTCTGCTTTGTTTTTATGTGATATATAGTTTTTTTATTGACTAAAATGTATGTGCTACTTGTGTGTCTATAAGGGAAGTGTCCAATCTCCTAGTTATAGAGAAAAAGGGGCTTCTATATAAATCAAAGGTCATGCTCTAATAATAATGCTTACTTACTCAGCTGGGTCCTCAACATCATGAAAAAAAGTTCATTGAGGACATTAGGACATAGATATACGCAACAGTCCAAAATCGAAGAAGTCATAACGGCAAAACATGCCATCAATGTCACTATTAAGAACAGGTGCCACAACAATTCTTCACAGACCAAACAAAAGATATCTTAGTGAACAAGTCGGCATAATTATTATCCAAATTACACAATTTTTGTTTACTAAAAATGGCTGAAACCAAAATTTAAAAAAGTAAAGAATTATTTCACATATACTCATCTACTTAGAGTACTACAAGCAGGATCTTCAGAATGCCCCTACGTTACACTTGACTACATTTAGACCTTCAATGGTATTGACACATTATTTTTATCTCAAATATAATTAAAGTAATTAAAGTAATTTATGAAATGATGAACTGTGTCACTATCAAAAATGTAAATATATGTTATTATCTTGAGTGTCTAGTTCTTGCAGTCATTTCTTTGCTGACTTCTGTGTTATTGTGTGCTACCACCAAATAAATAATAATAATAAATAATTACATTTATATAGCACTTTTCTCACTACTCAAAGCGCTATCCACACAGGGAGTAACCGGGAAGTGAACCCACAATCTTCCACAGTCTCCTTACTGCAAAGCAGCAGCACTACCACTGCATCACCTGTGAGGACATATACAGTATGTGCCACAGTAACAGAGCTACACACCACCACTATCAGTAAATATACGTCTTGCAATATTATCAAAAACAAAAACAAGAGAGGGATTATGTCCAATTATACATACATATTTTATATATATATATATATATATATATATATATATATATATATATATATATATATATATACATACATATATATATATATATATATATATATATATATATATATATATATATATATATATATATACATATCTATCTATCTATCTATATATATATATGTCTATATATACAGTATATATATATATATATATATATATATATATATATATATATATACATATATATAGTACTGTGCAAAAGTTTTAGGCAGGTGTGAAAAAATGCTGTAAACAAAGAACGCTTTCAGAAATATAAATAATGATTGTTTATTCTTATCAATTTACAAAATGCAAAGTGAGCGAACAAAAGAAAAATCTAAATCAAATCAATATTTGGTGTTACTACCTTTTGCCTTCAAACCAGCATCAATTCTTATAGGTACACTTGCATAAAGTCAGGGATTTTGTAGGATTATAGTCAGGTGTATGATCAACCAGTTATACCAAACAGGTGCTAATGATCATCAATGTCACACGTAGGTTGAAACACAGTCATTAACTGAAAATGAAACAGCTGTATAGGAGGCTTAAAACTGGGTGAGGAACAGTCAAACTCTGCTACCAAGGTAAGGTTGTGGAAGACAGTTTCATGTCATGGCAAGATTGAGCACAGCAACAAGACACAAGGTAGTTATACTGCATCAGCAAGGTCTCTCCCAGACAAAGATTTCAAAGCAGACTGGGGTTTCAAGATGTGCTATTCAAGCTCTTTTGAAGAAGCACAAAGAAACAGGCAACGTTGAGGATCGTAGACGCAGTGGTCGGCCAAGGAAACTTAGTGGAGCAGGTGAAAGACACATCAAGCTTATTACCCTTCGAAATCAGAAGATGTCCAGCAGTGCCATCAGCTCAGAACTGGCAGAAACCAGTGGGACCTAGGTACATCCATCTACTGTCCGGAGAAGTCTGGCCAGAAATGGTCTTCATGGAAGAGTTGCAGCCAAAACGGCATACCTCCAACGTGGAAACAAGGCCAAGCGACTCAAGTACGCACAAAACATAGGAACTCAGGTGCAGAAAAATGGCAGCAGGTGCTCTGGACTGATGAGTCAAAATTTGAAATATTTGGCTGTAGCAGAAGGCAGTTTGTTCATCAAAGGGCTGGAGAGCGGTATAATAGTAAGTGTCTGCAGGCAACAGTGAAGCATGGTGGAGGTTCCTTAAACGTTTGGGGCTGCATTTCTGCAAATGGAGTTGGAGATTTGGTCAGGATTAATGGTGTTCTCAATGCTGAGAAATACAGGCAGATACTTATCCATCATGCAATACCATCAGGGAGGCATATGATTGGCCCCAAATTTATTCTGCAGCAGGACAATGACCCCAAACATACAGCCAAAGTCATTAAGAACTATCTTCAGCGTAAAGAAGAACAAGAAGTCAAGGAAGTGATGGTATGGCCCCCACAGAGCCCTGATCTCAACATCATCGAGTGTGTCTGGGATTACATGAAGAGACAGAAGGATGTGAGGAAGCCTACATCCACAGAAGATCTGTGGTTAGTTCTCCAAGATGTTTGGAACAACCTACTAGCCGTGTTCCTTCAAAAACTGTGTGCAAGTGTACCTAGAAGAATTGATGCTGTTTTGAAGGCAAAGGGTGGTCACACCAAATATTGATTTGATTTAGATTTCTCTTTTGTTCATTCATTGCATTTTGTTAATTGATGAAAATAAATGATTAACACTTCCATTTTTGAAAGCATTCTTTATTTACCGAATTTTTTACACCTGCCTAAAACTTTTGCACAGTACTGTATATATATATATATATATCCTTATTATACATGTGAATTGGCAAAAATCACTTTTTCTGAATTAGCTCCTTCTCTAATGTGGTCATAACAAGTAACCAACCATAACAAGAAGACAAAACATAATTAAACCTGCTTAATCATATAATCAAGGTCACAGGAGTCCATAGATAGATAGATAGATAGATAGATAGATAGATAGATAGATAGATAGATAGATAGATAGATAGATACTTTATTAATCCCAAGGGGAAATTCACATACTCCAGCAGCAGCATACTGATATAAAAAAACAATATTAAATTAAAGAGTAATAAAAATGCAGGTAAAAACAGACAATAACTTTGAATAATGTTAACGTTTACCCAGCCCCCCCTCCCCAGGATGGAATTGAAGAGTCGCATAGTCTATCCCAGCACCATTAAGCAAAGAGCAAGGACTAAATTGGATGAATCTGTGTGACAGCACTGCAAACCACACTGTCATGATTAAATTCTATGACAAAAAAAAAAACAAACTAAAAATAAAAAACAAATCAATTAAACTAAAACCACTTAATTGACATACTTAAAAACATACTTCATACTGAGAATTATTTTATAGCCTTATACAGTTCATTGCACTTTGAGCTACTTTTTGTATGAAAATGTGCTATATAAATAAATGTTGTTGTTGTTGTTCATCAAATATAAAAATGTATTCAAAATACACAGCTTACAACATAAAGAATATATAGCAACAGAATAGGGAAAAATAAAACATCCTACATCCTAAAGAAAGACAAAGACTTTAGGTGCTGAAATTGTTTCAGTAAATTACTTGTATTTTTCAAAAATTGCCAATTATAAAGAATGAAAACAAGAAAGGAAAGATGACTATTAGACAAAATTCTGATTAAATATGGATTTGGAATTACACAACGTCCAGGAACAGAGAAACAAAAAAATGCCTCTAGACAACACTGTTGCTGCCTTCAGTGTGATGGTCGAATGACTAGTGCCCTGTTATTGATGGCTGACTTTAAGTTCTGCAGGCTGGTGGCAGACGACTGAGTCACGTGTTTTTTTTTGTCTGAATTGTGAGCATCTTGACAAGTATGTGAGCCACTGTGGCTCCTCTAAAATCCTTCCCAGCGTTTTCTCAAAATCAGTTCCTATAAGGTCTAAGGTATACTCATGCACAGGACAGAAGTCAGAGAAAACAAAATTGTAAAATATTTTCAGACAAATCATACAGTAAAAAATATTCAGCTTATTACAGCAGCAAAAGTCAACTAGACATCACACTTTTTTCTAGTTTGACAAAATGCCAAGCACTGATTATTTTCTTCTGATTGTTGTTAAATATTCCAATAAAATATACAGAATGTATAGTAGATCTAACAATGTCAAATGCCATTAGCAGATTTTTAAAAGAATAGAAACACAGAAACTACTACCAGCAGTTTTAGCTTAAAGCCCATTTTGGAATATGGATCTAATAAAGAAAAATTGAAAACATATGTGAGTTATTGCATCATTTAACTGGTTCTGGTTTACCAAATGACTAACGTTTCCAGTAGAACAAGAAGGTAAATGAAAGACACAGTGAAATGTGTGCAGCTGGAGCCCCCAGAATAATGCAGTAAGAAAATGAGCCCATTGACAAAAGACCTAGTGTAGTACAATAAATGCTCACATGAGATACAGATAATGAGAAAGTGCTTTTCCAGATTCATGAAGTGGTAGTCTGTAGTTTTTATTGCATTTTTTCATGTTGTACTATACTGAATTTAATTAGTTTGGCCATTAATTTCTTAGAAGAAAGGAGATGTTGGGCTCCTGCTGAACACACCTACTTTGTGAGATTTCATGTATCTCTTTTTATCATTAATGGAAAGTAAAGACTTACATTAACTTTTGTTACTGTACATGAGTAGATATTATAGGGAATTGTACTTTTTAAATTATTTTTAAATCTAAATACTTTTATTTTTTAAAAAGTATATATATATATTTCTTAGTGATGTGACTTCGTTATATTTTTAAGGCAGGTTGTTTCAAAGTACAATTGATTGGCTATGTTTAAAATCTGTAGTTCACAGCAGCAGTTAAAATACAACTACATCCAAAAAGTTTAGGGGTTGTCGGTCATGATCTTGAGCAGTAAAGTATTTTAATGAATGAAATAATTGGCCATGCAGTTTTCTCATTTTCACTAGCTCAATAAGTGGAAGCATCTAAGTATATCAAAGTGTCATAATCCAATTTATGGGCTATAGCGGCACAGATTTTGAATCTCGCCTGCAGTGATTTTATGTTTCTGCTGCACATGGAGATAGCTGTGCAATGGAATAGGCAGTGTAAAGTTCTCAGTGTAGCAGCAGTGGCGACATCTCTCTATTATAAAAAAAAATCTTGGAAGGTTGGAAGGAATGAGGCTTGATTCTCTCAGAGAGACACTTTCATGTCCCGCGAGACGAACCTTTGTGCCAAGAGATTTAACCACACAGGGGCCGGAAATAAAACAAAGAGTAGATGACAAAGTAGAACATTGTAAAGAATTCAAAAACGTTAGCACGATACACATGCAGAGCAGGTTAGAGATAATGGAAGTACGAAAATTTGAAAGTCTCAAAAAAAGGATAGTAAAGATCGCATTAGCGCAAACAAACGGAAATTATTACTTGGTGAAATAATGAAACAGTGAAAAGAGATAAAATATATTGTTCGAATTTAAACTTTAAGTCGGAGACTTGTAGATCATATAATTTGTGTTGCCATCAGGGAAAAAAAAAGTAGTGTTTCTTTTTCCAATGAATAGGCCTATTCGTGAGAGTTAAAAGATTTGTTGTTTGGTGAAAGTGAGAGAAATCAATTCTCATTTGTGTGAATGCTATTGTCAGACACATTTCTTGTAGAGAGAAAGAAACGATATTCACTCACGGGCAATTATATGTTGCGTTGTCACAATGTAATTCCAAACACAGAATCAAAATTCAATGCGACATTGATGAAAAGGTAAAAGCGAAAAGAGAATATATGGACATAGGTGATATGACAGAAGTGTGTCGCGCAAGATGCAGATCATGCGGCACGGCATGGCATGGTATGGCGGCGGCAGCAGCAGCAGCAAACCATGGGGCGGAGTGGTGGCTCTGAGGCTAAGGATCTGCGCTGGTATCCCAAAGGTTGCTAGTTCGAATCCCCGTCACTGCCAAAAGAGATCCTACTCTGCTGGGTCCTTGAGCAAGGCCCTTAACCTGTAATTGCTCCAGGGGCGCTGTACAATGGCTGACCCTGTGCTCTGACCCCAAGGGGTATGCGAAAACTAACAAATTCCTAATACAAGAAATTGTATAAGGCAAAATAAAGAACAAAAACAAAAAAAAAAAAAAAAAACAAAAACCAGCAGCTGATTGAGCAAAGAGGAGGTAAAAAAAAACCTATTTGTTTCCCATTGTATCACCATTAAAGAGGGGGATTCGGAGGAGCAACCGTGTCTCCCTGGGTTGTGTTCAGCCCCCCTCTTCACAACGCGAACGTCAGAGATGTAAGTAGCTGGCGTGGGGGATGGGGGGTGAAGCCCCCTAGTTCTTTACAAAAATAGAGATGGTACTGTACAGTGCGGTACTGTACTGTGTTACACATCACTGGTCACATTTAGAAGAGCTGTTCAATCTCAAGGACAAAAGACATTATGTGGTATAAAACTGCATTCTGGAAAGCTGTGTGTGGAGTCACTTGCATACAAGAACACTTATTTAAATTTACAAAAAAACATAACAGTAAGTTTTTTTAAAAACTTTGCGCTGAAAAACACAACAGCACATTTTTTATTGCTATGAATGAAGCCATGTCCAATTGACCAAAAGGAAAATCTAGGATAACATGTAGCATAATTTTCAAAAAATATGATCTCCTTCAACTAGTAATGTGAAGTGCAATTAGTACATACATCATTTCTTAGCTATACCTAGTTTGCATTGGTAAGCTTTTAATATTTAACAGTAATTTTCTGTATAAAAGTAAGATATACTTGCACACTTTGGTTTTAAAAAGCTCAACACTGACAATTGTAATGATGTGCACAGAGCCTGACTTCCACAGTGCATGCAACACCCAAGGATTGGTCACATGAAGGACTTAGCAAAAAAAAACTTCTTTGACATTATACTGACCCCACTTTCATGATATATTCATCTAAGCACAAATTTAAAATACATATTTGACAAAATATAAATTGTCTACTTGCATTTTTTTCCTTTTTCACAACTTATGTTTTTAAGAATGTGCTGCGCAACCACGCGAATTTTACTGTAGTTTATTAAGTAATGATCTACTAAGCTGTATACATGTTAACTGTGGTTTGAATTTTTAAAAATTGCTTCTTTATGCTGGTTCTCTACAGATTATACTTGCCTGATGTCAGCATGATTCAAAAGCCTTTTGTCTGCTAATGCACTTTATCCACAAAAATGTTTATCTTTACTGTAGTCGTTGCTGTCTCAAATTATACTTTATAATGATAAATACAGGTTGACCTGCCATCTGATATTTAGAGATGATTTTGATTACTTACCATGTATTTGTGAGCATGATGTCATTGCTTACATGTTTTAGCTTTTGAAATATCCTGGTTACTTCAGTTGTGTGCACTATTAGTGTAAAAGGCTCAGATGAGTATGGTGAATAACGTTTAAATAATATACAAGCCTTACTGATTTCAAATTGTAAATAGTGTAGTACATGTACTAATAAAACATGTCGACTTATTTTCATAAGTTTAAATCTCGCACTAGGGATAGAGAGTATGAGGCACTTTGTAATTAATGGAAGGCCCAGTTTCCTAAAAGTAGGAAAAAATAAATACAGTTTAAAATCATGGCTGCTGGTGTACTGTTTATTTGGATATTGGCTTAAAGATTAAAATCTTTTGATATGTTGAAATCCAGTAGAAAGCTGCAAACTTTGATGGCACTGGATCCTTCTGTCATATTAGTTTTATATTTGAAATGTAATCATTAAATCAGCTGATTTTTGACCTTTAATAAAAAACTGCCAGGTGCATTTTTGCATGTAAGACTTTGTACTGAGTTTACCTACAGTAAATAAAAACAACTTTTTTAAACAAAATCTAAATAAATAGCAACCTTGTTGAATTCATACTTTATCATTAAGAACTTCCAGCAATAAAAAATATGAGGTCTTATTCCATACATTTAATTCTCATTCCAGGGGTGTGGAGTACAGTACAATGTACTTTATAACTAATGACAGTCCAATAAGGACTACAAGTTGAAATCAATAAGGCTGATGTGTGCTTTGTTTAATTATTCTTAGAATTTTTTTTTGTATTGTGTAGGCTGAAATTATTTGAAATTTAATTGTCATATAAAGTACTGTGGACAATTTATTATGCACTATCAATTGTCTCACACATGCACTTGGGATACAACTTCTGTGTTCATCAAATGGTAATTTCACCTCATGCCAAGGATCAGTGCTGTATTTCAAAGATTAAAGATCTTAAAAAAAATAATAATAATAATTTAAAATTAATTAAAAATTAAATTTAAAAAATTAATTAAAATGAATGAAAAAGATTTAAGATTTTAGAGATTAAAGATATCTTCCTCTACCAGGAGCCTCATGTATAAACAGTGCGTACGCACAAAAATTTTGTGTTCGCCTGTTTCCATGCTCACATTGCAATGTATATAATCTAAACTTGGCGTAAAGCCACACGCATTCTCACGCCAGCTTAACCAGTGGTGTATGCAAGTTTTCTGCTTGGCTTTGCAAACTGGCGACACTCTGCATCAAAGTAGTGCTACTGTTCTTGTGTGGTTTCTCTTTCTTTTTTAGATTCACATCTCTGATGCAGCTTTATCAAATACACTGAAATTAAACACATATCATTTATAATTTGAAAACATCTGATTGTAATCAACCTGTAACCATATAATGGTGCACAGAATGGCCAAACTTTTCCAAATACCATAATCTGCTTTAGCATTGTTACTCTCAGTGCACTACTCATAGTATTTTAACCCACAGTATCTGACTGTGGAATCACAGCTGTACAGCAACTGATCGAAACGTTCTATGGCTGATTGTGTTAAGAGCACAGAGGATAACCGGGATACAGCTTCTACAACATGCAGCCTCAGATATGCGCACAGTCTATTTGAAGTTCGCCCATTCAGCAAACACTTCAGAGCCTTTCCTGTAGGGACCTCGCGGTTCAGAAACAGTTTAATCTCAAGAGCTATTGAATCTCATTGTACCATACAATAACGATAAAGCAATTCAATTCAATAGAAGTGACCAAATATTTACAGATGATGACGACTGGCTTCTAAGTCGATTTAGATTTCCAAGAACTATCTTCTTAGAGCTCTTGGTATCATTTTTAAGATTACATTATACAGATAAATTTTTAATTTCATTTAAATAATATATACTGTTAATAATTAAACATGTGGGGGAACGGTTGCGCAGCTTTAGTGATGAGCAGGCACCCCGTCCTGGGATAGTTCCTGGCTCGTGCTATGCTTACTGGGACTGGTGCACCCCTGGATAGATAGACAAATGGAATTATTAAATATGTACAATGAAGATATTTCAATGTTCTTTAAAGGTTTGGAAGAATCGGCGTTCTAAGCTTACAGATGGTTTGATAATTATTATTGTGTGGCGATTGGTTACGTGGAGAAAGAAAAGGTATGTTTGAAAGAGACAGTACTGCTGCAATAAATCATTTTATAGAGGATCGCGCACATCCCAGCAAGCATCTTGTGGGAGATAGGAACAATCTTTGGACAGGGCACCAGCTCATCACTACCACTGTGCCACTGTGCGCTCATGTTTAACACATGCTTTAATTCCTGTTATCATGAAAATGATATCAAGTATACATCCTAGTATTTAAGTTGTTTAGGGAACTGTAATGTCATGAATGTAATGTATTCTGTGTCCTTTCGGTGTGAGAGAAAGCCCGTTTAAGAAGCACATAGTGATTCACACACATAGAGGAAAATAGAGGACATGGAAGAACACATAGTATATGAAGCATTCAACATGCTACTTTAGTTACAATGGGATCTATAAAACTCTAGTAAATTAAGCATTGATTTCAAGATTAAGTTTACGACGTTCTACTTTAATGACAAAATAAACTACGTGATTAAAGTGGAAATTTTGAGATTAAAGTTGACATTTCGAGCTTTTTTTTCACTGTGTCCCTGACAACTCTTACACCGTAATAAGCTTCCATATGACACTCAGACAGTGGGCTACAACTCACCTTTTCACAGCGACTTTGATATCTGACCACTTCATTTTTATTTCGGGCACTGTGCGACTTTCTGAGCTTGAAGTTTCGATCAACTTCTTTTTGTTGTTTATATAACTGCTTAAACCAACAAATAGTATGTTTTTCATTGCCTCCACTTGGCATTCGCTGAAATTCTTCTTTTTCCCTGTGCTTCTGCCATTGTCTTTGCACGGAACACTGAACTTAAGGGAATATTTATATTGATTTGCATATTTAAAAAGGTGTAATTCTGGGAGGAGTCTGGGAGTGGCGGCTGAATTGTGCATTTATGTAGCGTAAGTGCATCTGAATTTTTTTGTGCTTACACACATTTCCACTGTTGTTAGTATGCCATGTTTTAGTGTGACTCCTACGTTCGGCGTTATGCATGAGGCCCCAGAGGATTGATGGACCAAAGACCTATGATGTCACTTCCAGATTCTGGTCACTTCCTGCCTTCCTGCATTATAGCCACCTCCACTGCCATCTACTTCAGTCTTGCCTTGGACTCATATCAGAAAAGATGTTATTGTTTTCATGTTAAATAGTTTTATTATTTTGTCAACAATTATATGTGGATCACTGGCTGGTGCCCCATCTCTTTATGATCTGTTTTTTTTTCTTTATTACACTTTATACATTTGATTATACTTACCAATGCACAGAAAAGATATTTGAGGATATTTAGTAATTTATAATATTTTTTTTTTCTACAGCAGCTAAATTGTACTTTTACTTAAATAATTTTTTTCCAAGCCTACTTTTTTTAGTTTAACTTCAGCAGTTTCCATATCAGATAGTTTTAGTTTTACTTGAGGTCATTTTTGTCTATGTAGTAATACTTCTGCTTGAGTAGATTTTTTTACTACTTTTTCCACCTCTGCTTATTACAGTTAAAAAAAAAAAATTACTTGTAACTATGAGCATAGTCAGAGCCTGCTCCATTTAGTCAGGGTAAGAAAATCAAACCCCCACACTCTGTCAGGCTTGGGTGGTGTGTGAAGTCAGGAAACAAAGCTATTGCCTCAGGCTGCACTTTAGTAACGGTAGAATTTTCATGTACCTTTTTTTTAACATTTTAAAATAATGAAAGAAAAAAGTTAAGTGTGAACCTTAAGAACTGCATTCACATACAGTCGATAAATGTAGATAACTACCTTCAAAAATTGTAAGACATTTTCAATTTAAAAGTTTCAATTTTGAATAACGCAGTTGCAGTGCCTTGACACTCTGTTAGTGTTCAAGAATCAAATCAGTGCATGTGCATTTCGAAGCTCCTTGTCAGTACATGGTATGGGTGGTCATGTTCCGGATTTTAACATATCATAGACATTGTGAATAATCCAAACTGGTTGCATTTGACTGTACATGTTGCTACAGCTTACTGTAATTAAAAGTATCTTGATTCCATTTTTTTGGCTTATATGTGATTTTTATTTTGTTTAACTGTTCAAATTAATTTTGTGGGTCATTAAAAAATAAAAGTGTGCAGATATCCTTCCTGAATCTTCAAAATGAATAAAAATGAATAATTCAGATAGATACAACTTCACAAACAAACATGAATACCAGCTACATGCTGTTTGCACTGTAGGATGTCTAAGAAATTGGTCAGTTGAAGTGCTCAAAGTTGCTTTGAGTGGAGTTATCACTGCCAGCTTCCATCATAAAAATAATAGTTTTAGGCTTGACACTACAGAAAACACATAGGAGTTGGGCTGTATTGGCAAGCTTTTTTTCATTTTTTTTTGCATTTCACATTTCTCTAAATAAGTCTCATAAGTGAAAAAATATGTTCTTTTTGAGCAGCAGTAGAAGCAAATATGTTTTGGAGTAGCCTTCTACTTGAGCCACTTGCTAACCTTGTAGCATTGATGGTGGTAGAACAATTATACTTTTACTATGCAGCCACCTAAACTATAACCATATAGATTATGCTTAGACTCTTGAATTAAACTGATTAGCCTAATATAATCACAAGTTAAATGAAATTGAAGTATAATGATTAGGTCTAAACATTTACTCGTGATTCCTGTTACCTATTTTGGCTAAATTAATGCAAATAAGTCAGCATCATCATCCAATCAATGCATGGCAACCATTTTCCCAGTGAGATTTGGGCTACGGAGAACTTTATTAACACACTAGGAGCAAATGTGGAGAGTGTAATCCTCAACTCATTGATAATTGTGAACAACAAAGGACAACATTTACTGAGTTCTAATGCAAGTTTTGCTGTAAGCCCATTTCAGAGATATTTATACTTGAAACTACAACAGTCTTTAATAATGCATTCAAAGTCTACTGCTGCAGTCTTGTTATCATTTTCATCAGTTCATTTTATTTTGCTATGTCTGTGACTCTTATGCTGCACAAGTTATCCCTGTTGTAGCTAATCATTTTTTGCTCCCTCCTCACAAGGTTTATGAGGGGTGAATGCCCATGCATATTCCATCCATCCATTGTCCAACCCGCTGAATCCGAACATAGGGTCACGGGGGTCTGCTGGAGCCAATCCCAGCCAACACAGGGCACAAGGCAGGGAACCAATCCTGGGCAGGGTGCCAACCCACCACAGGACACACACAAACACACCCACACACCAAGCACACACTAGGGCCAATTTAGAATCACCAATCCACCTAACCTGCATGTCTTTGGACTGTGGGAGGAAACCGGAGCGCCCGGAGGAAACCCACGCAGACACGGGGAGAACATGCAAACTCCACGCAGGGAGGACCCGGGAAGTGAACCCGGGTCTCCTAACTGCGAGGCAGCAGCGCTACCACTGCGCCACCGTGCCGCCCTCCCATGCATATTGCCTTGCATATATACTAATTGTCATGTTTTTTTTAAATTTTTTTAATTTTTAAGTCTATTTAAGTTGTCAGTCACAATATCTGTTAATAGCCTCAACACGCTTTTTTTTTTAACATTTTATTGAATTTATTAAAATCAAATAACATTCCATACAAGCAAGTCAAATTTTCCAAAACTAGGTTCAAGTTAAGTCAACCGCCACCCATGAGAAACAGAGCTAGGCCAAGATAGTGAAACTTTAATAGTAGAAAAAATAAGTAAGTAAATAAATAGAATAAAAAGGGGAAGAGAATCCACTTCCTCAATTTGAATGCTTATTCTAAAATGTTATTGATTAGATCCTGCCAGGTTTTAAAAAAGTTTTGTACTGATCCTCTAAGTGTGTATTTAATTTTTTCCAATTTAAAGTAGTATATAACATTGGTTACCCACTGACTGAAAAGAGGTGAGTTACGATTCGTCCAGTTGAACAAGATAAGTCTATCTGCTGTGAAATGAGTAGACTTGACACATTCAAAAAGGTTTGGGGCAGCCACCTGTATAATTTCCCTGGCTGCAAAAAGGGTTTGAAAATAGCACTGATGTGCATCGATTGGAGTCCATAGCTGAACTGATTATGGTTGGTAGTTTTAACTGTCGAGACAGGAAGTGGTGTTGTGAACCCAGAAGTGGCATGCTTATGGGGTCGGAACCAGAAGTGACGTGTTTCTTGGCTCTAGAACCGGAAGTGACTTGCTTCTGTGTACCGGAACCGGAAGTGACATGTTCAGAGTTGGATCAGACAGGTTTTCCTGTTTTTTGTCTGCAGAGACAATAGAAGAAGGTTTAGCGCACCCTGCCACCCCCTGGCCTGGCATGGAATTACCCTCGCTTGGTCCATACAGCTTCCTCCTGTTCAAACGTGTGTGACAGTGCCAATAGTGTAGTAAAGGCAATTACAGTTTGTTTGTCCTTCTCCACTTTAAGCCCATCTGGAAGTACACCAAACACAGCTGTTAATGGATTAGGAGCGATTGTCACACCAAAGCTGTTTGAAAGGCATTTAAAGATTTTGGTCCAAAATTATGGTAATTTGGTGCATGCCCAAAACATATGACCCAATGAGGCTGGAAACTGATTGCAACGTTCGCAGGTTGGATGTTGCCCTGAAACATTTTGGACAATTTTAAATGAGACAGATGTACTCGATAGATGATTTTAAGTTAAATGATTGTATGCTTTGCACATATGGAGCTAGAGTGAATTCTGTGCATTGCTGCCTTCCATTCTTTTTCCAAAATGTTGAGTGAGAGATCCTTTTCTCACTGTACTCTGGAATCTTTGAAAGGGAGGGACTTTAAAATGTTTTATGTATTACAAAATGCTGCCTGAGTCCTCAAGACTTATCAATATTTTTTCCAGATTAGAAGTAATAATAATAATACATTTTATTTATTCGTGGGTGCCTTTCAAAACACTCGAGGACACCGAACAACAGATAAAACACACATTATAAACAAAATTAAATACAAAATTTTAAATCAGACAGAGCAATTGGAGTCAAAGAGAAAAAGTAGTCTTAAACAAATGAGTTTTAAGTTTAGATATGAAAAATGAGAATGATTCAATATTGCTAAGCTCAGATGGTAGTGAATTCCAAAGCCATGGTAATAAGACGGCTGCGGTGGGTTGGCACCCCTGCCCGGGATTGGTTCCTGCCTTGTGCCCTGTGTTAGCTGGGATTGGCTCCAACAGACCCCCGTGACCCTGTGTTCGGATTCAGCGGGTTGCAAAATGGATGGATGGATGGATGGTAATAAGACTGACAAAAGGAACAATCAAGTGGATGGAGGAAGAGGATCTAAGGGTGCGGGAAGGAATGGCAACATGGAGGAGGTTGGACAGATATGGAGGGGCAAGGTTGTGGATAGCCTTAAAAGTTAACAGAAGAATTTTGAATTGAATGCGGAACTTAACTGGAAGCCAATGAAGCTGCTGCAAGATAGGAGTGATATGGAGAATAGAGAGGGTTCTAGTAATGATGCAGGCACCTGAATTCTGGTCCAGTTGAAGCTTATAAAGAGATTTGTGAGAAAGACCAAAGAAAAGGGAATTACAATAATCCATACGATAATGTTACGCAGGTGGAAATATGCAGACCGGGAGATATTACTGATGTGGGACTGAAAAGATAGAGTACTATCAAGGATGACACCCAGACTGTTAACCTGTGGGGAAGGTGAGACAGAGGAATTATCAATAACAAATGAAAAATGATCAGTTTTGAATAATGCTGATTTTATACCAGTGAGGAGAACCTCAGCTTTGTCACTATTTAATTTAAGAAAATTTGAAGAAAACCAGGATTTCATTTCTGTTACGCAATCAATAAGCAAGGAAGGTGGAAAGGAAAAAGTAAGTTTGCTAGTGAGGTACAGCTGGGTGTTATCAGCATAACAGTGGAAGCTAATGTTATATTTACGAAAGATATTGCAGAGGGGAAGGAGATAAATGATAAAAAGGAGGGGCCCAAGGACAGAGCCCTGGGGCACACTTGAAGTAACAACGGTGGGTTGAGATGCTAAAGTTTTAAGCTGAGCAAACTGAGTGCGGCTTGAGAGATAGGATCTAAACCAGTCTAGTGGAGTGTGGGTAATGCCAATTGAAAATAATCTATTAAGAAGAGTAGTGTGACAAATAGTATCAAGTAGGTGGGCGGTGTGGAAATTTGGGCAGATTTTGTTTAACAAAGTTTCTAATTTGGAGGTAGTGAAAGAAATGTGTTGCTGGAAGATTAAATTTGCAGTGTAATTGTTTGTAGACTGCGAAGATGTTGTCTATGTACAGATTTATATGTGATTTAATTCTGAATGTTTTCCAGACATTAAAAGCTGCGTACGTTTGAGAGGAAGTATAAAGGTGGTTATCATGCAGAGGTGCCACAGATAAAAGCTTCTCTGTCTTAAAGTACTTCCTGCATTGGTTCCATATTCTGAATGAATGAAGCACAATTGGGTTATTAGTATATTGCCGATAACTTGTATTTACTGGGGTACAAAGCAAGGAATATAAAGAAGTGCTGAAGGATTTTATTTCTATTGCAGACCAAGCCTGTGTATATTCATCCATTTGTGTCCAGGTTTTTATAGCTTGTATATTTGCCACCCATTAATAAAACTGAAAGTTTGGTACAGCCATGCCACCTTCTACCTAAGGTTTTTGTAGGGTCACTCTTTGAATGCGTGGATGTTTTGAATTCCAAATAAATGAGGTTATGATTTAATCTAACTTCTTAAAAAATGATTTGTTGATGTATATTGGAATGCTTTGAAATAGAAAAGGAAGTTTAGGAAGGATATTCATCTTGACAGTGTTAATTCTTCCAGCTAAAGTGAGATCAAGGGTAGACCATCTATATAAGTCTTGCTTAAGTTTATCCAAGCAGATTGCAAAATTGTGTTGATAAAGAGCTTTATGTTTACTTGTTATGTTTACTCCTAGGTGTTTAAACTGATCTACGATGAGAAAAGGGAAGGTGTCCAATCTAATATCGTGTGCTGGAGAGTTCACTGGAAAAAGCACACTTTTATTGAAATTAAATTTGGAAATCTTTTGAAATTGTGCTAGTGCTGTTAGGACTGCAGGCACAGTATTTTGTGGATCTGATATATACAGTACCATATCATCTGTATATAGTAAAATTTTCTGCTCAACTCCTCTAATAATCCCATGTATCTCATAAGCATTTTGACAGTGAACTGCCAGTGGCTCTATGGCGATTGCAAAAAGCAATAGTGACAAGGGGCATCCTTGTCTAGTAGAACATTCTAGTTTCAAATGCTTTTTCTGCATCCAACGATGATGATATCTCCGGGGTGTTAGACTTTGTAGGTGAATATATTACGTTGAACAGGCGACAAAGATTAGAAGCTAAGTGTCTGCCTTTAATAAATCCAGTTTGGTCTTGTGATATTATCAAAGGAAGAACTTTTCTCAATCCAACTGGCAAGGATTTTGGAGAGTATCTTAACATTGCTATTCAGAAATGAGGATTCCTGCAAAGATCTCTGGGGATGTATTTGTCTCTAAAAAAATCAATTTGCTTGGATATAAACTCCATAAAGTTCTCGTATGCTAATAACAGTTGGTTAAGATGTCATGTGCGAGATAAATATATGGGGCATAGTGATTTAAGTTCCTTGATCAAAGGGGCGTTGTCGGAGATAGCAATAGTGTCGTACTTACAAGATTAAATCATGGGCAAGAAATTGTTATCTATAAAGAAATAATCAATTCTTGAGCAGAGGCGTAGCTAGGGTTTTCAGCGCCCGGGGACAACTGAAGATTTTGCGCCCCCTCCTGTTTGCCAAAATGCAACGGGGAAGAGAAATTTGGCACCTCCTGGATGCTGCGCCCAGGGACAGATGTCCCCCCTTGCCCCCTTCCCTAGCTACGCCACTGTTCTTGAGTAACAGTGAGGCACCAGTGAGTAGAAGGAATATGCTCTTGAGTTTGGGTTTAGGAATCTCCAGGGGTCTAAGTTATGATGTTACAAACTTTGTAATTGTCTTTATAGTGTTAGATGTCATCGCCCCTGTGGCAGGAGACCTATCTAGATCTGAATTTCAAACATGATTAAAGTCACCAGCCATTATAATTGTATGAGTGTTCACTTTGGGAATGGATGCAAATAAGTTTTGGATGAAGTCTTTATCATCCACATTGGGTGCATAGATATTTATTCAGAATTACTTTACAGTTAAACAAATTACCCATGACAATCACATATCGCCTTTCAGGATCAGATACTACATCTGATACTGCAAATGAGATTGTTATATGCATAAGAATTCCCACACCTCTAGTTTTCTTTGTAAAGCTGGAATGCAATTTTTGGCCAGTTCAGTCTCCGTGCAGCCAGACCTGATCCTTACTTACTAAGTGGGTCTCCTGTAAAACTACTTTAGCTATTAGACCAGTTAGGTAAGAAAATACTTTCTTTCTCTTTAATGCATGATTGAGACCTTTAACATTCCAGCTCACAAAGTTAACTGTTTGGTGAACTTTTGTTGTCATTTTGTAGTCTTAATTGAAGATAGTAAATTATTACAAAAGACAGCTTTGGCCTTGATTTCCAGTTTTTCCAGGGGTTATTGCCATGAAAGCTATTGTTACATTGATTCTTATAATTATAAAGATTTAAATGATAGATAAGAAATAGCTTCCTCTCTTCCTTTCCCCTTTAGTCCACCCCCCCACCCCCACCACCCATTTTGCCTCCCCAAGTGAGGCTAACCACACTTCACAAAGTCCCAGTTCTCTTACATACCTAGAGTCAGAGCACATCCAAAACAAAACAAGCCCCCCAGCAGTAGTGTATTAAAATAAAGATATTTATTGACAGTACAGTCCAAATACTACAAACATAAAATGTAATCTTAAACAGTTTTTAAAGAATAAACCCAGGGAATGTTGTTAAACAGTAGACCTGGATAAGCAGATAACGTTTGATAGTAAGCTCTAATACAGTAAACCAAGGGTATGATGTTCACTAGAATTACCAAAGCCTATGAAAAAACTCGTAAACCCAGCCCACCTTAAATCCCTTCGCACCTCTTTGTCAGCGTCTATTGTCTTGTAAATGTGTTGATAAGCACAAGCAGCATGCAGCCTGCTATACCATCCTCCCCACCGCCGCAGAAAGGGCAAGAAGTTCTCCCAGTTCAAGCCTTGATTATCTGGGGGTGACTACCTAGAGTTGTATAGGGTAAATTATTTCATGTGTGTTCCGTGTCTACAACAACCTATGTAAACATAATGTTAAAACAGAAACGCTTTTCATGCTTTAGTAATAAATGACAAAATGTAGACATGAACTATATAATGTGTGAAGTCCAAATATCAGATAAACACTTTCACAAAAGGTACAAGTGCAATACGAGAGCTTCCGTGGTGCAGCGGTAAGAACTGCTGACTTATAATCCAGAGGTTGCGAGTATGAAACCAGCTCCTTCTTAAATTTATCGTTTCGAGTAGTGAGCTGCTGTTATTGCTAATATTATACAATAAAAACATACATTTGAGTTTTGTCTGTAACAGCCGGTGTAAATTTATAGTACTTGTAAAAGTTAGTTTTTTTTTTATTTTTATTCTCTCAGTCACGATCATGATACAACACCCACCCACCCCCGCCCCAGATCTGACGCTGTTAGTTTTTATCTGAAACTGGGAATAACTGTTAGATGTGAGTGGTGTTTTGAGTCAATGAAACTGGAAATTCTCTGACCTGGAGGGATAAAAGCTGACACACAAACACTGGTGTATCATGCCTTCTTGGTATCTCACTGTCACTTGAATTTTTTTTATTCAGTTTTATTGAGTGTTCCTGCTCAAGCTGAATTAGTACGCACCTTATGGTCCATGATGTTAAATCCGCAGTGACAAAAAACAGAGACATAGGTATATATGATCAGGGCCGGATTTATATGAAAAGAGGCCCTAGGCTATTCCACTTATGAGGCCCTTTCACCTTCCATTTTTAAGTTTGTAAATTACATGAGAAATAATAAAATTTTGCTAACAATTTGAATGTAGGCCCCTCTTGATCTTTAGGCCCTAGGCTGAAGCCTAGTTAGCCTATAGGAAAATCCGGCCCTGTATATGTTATTTGGAATAATTCATTTTATGACTTGTATAGTACATTTTGGAAAACATTGTGGCATGCCTTCTTGCGGTTGTAATCAGTGACGTTTTTTTTTTTTCCCTGATCCTGCCCAATCTTTACATTTTGGTGCATGGTGGTGTTTCTTTTGTACTCCATGACCATGAAAGAAAGGTACAGAGAGGTAATTTCCGCGCTATATACAATCATTAAATTCAAATGTTAACAGTTCCCACACACACAAGGATCGTCCGTCCTACATTTACAACATGTGAACCTGTTGCAATGTACACACTTCTCTCTATGCTATGGTTCCTATTACATTGAAGGGGCACCTGACACTGACTGAGTTTGCTTTCCTGGGGGAAGCTTATTGATGTTGCATCTTCTTCTTTTTCCATTGCCTTTTCTTGTAAGAAGCAACAACGAAGTTCCTCTGCAAGGTAAGCAAAGAACACTCTTCTTTTCTCAGAGGACCCGTGCATGCCTTGTACAGTACATGTGCATTCATCGCCACAGGTCAAGTATGTTGTAGCACACACTGCTTGCACTGAATAAGCTCACGCCTTCTGGTGCATGATGTCAATGCAGCACCAGGAAAAAAAAAGAAAGAGATAAATACATGTGACATTTTGAAGAAATCGTTGTATGACCTGAATAATACTAATCAGAAAACATCATTGAACTAATGAAATATTATTTGAAAACAAACAGCGTCAGGTCGGGTGTAATTATAACATAAAATGGCAGATAAGGAAATAGAATGTATTATTGCAGAATAAGTTTCATTGCGAATGGATCCTACAGCAGGTAAGATCTTTGCCGTGCCAGGACACATGATCATCTTTCAAAAAGTATCGGGATCAGTTTTCTTAGCTCTTTTTCTGCTTCATCTGTAGAAGTAAAAATGTAGAAATTGCCTTGAATGTCCACTTTCAAATTGACAGGAAACAAGAGGCTGTATCTGATCTCGACTTTCCATAAGCGTTGTTTAATGAAATAAAATGCGGCACATTTAGCAGCTTCCTGTATTTTTCCGCAATTTTTTCTAGCATACCTTTAAAGGTTACCTCAAATTGATTACTTAAACGGGTTTCCTGGTCTTTAATATCCTGAACAGCTTCTCGCTTGTCTTGTGTATGTCCTTTATGTCTTTCCTTATATCATTTATGTCCTTTTTCTTTATATTATTTATATCCTTCTCTATACTATCCTTGAGCTCCTTTATGTCTTGACCGGTGGCCGTTGCGGCCAATGCAGTGGACATTGCGGTGATCATTGCCTTCAGTTCGGACAGATCGTTTCGGTCTTCCCCGAACTCTGCGGGTGAAGTAGCAAGCACAGTTGCAGCCACTGTTATTGCCACGCGAGGGGTAGATGACAATGCAGAAGGTAAGGCCATTTTCAGTTTCACTGAGCTTTCTGGAATCGGCAAATTATCCTAGCCTGAATCACTTGCACATTTGCTCCCACTTTTGTGAAGTAGCAAGCACAGTTGCAGCCACTGTTATTGCCACGCGAGGGGTAGATGACAATGCAGAAGGTAAGGCCATTTTCAGTTTCACTGAGCTTTCTGGAATCGGCAAATTATCCTAGCCTGAATCACTTGCACATTTGCTCCCACTTTTGCTTTCAGCGGGGGATGATGTAGAAGCATCAAGTCCTGGGAAATCTGTGTTTTCACCCTATCTGTTCCAGGTCAGTCTCTGGCAGGCTGTACCTTAAGCTTGAACTTGAAATCTGTTTAGATTTGGATGAAGCTTTAGCTGTCTTTTTAATTTCTTTCAGAGTCTTTTCTCTGCCACTCATGCTTATATGCAGTATGCTTGTATATACTGTAATTAACCCCCCCCCAGGTTGAGTAAATACAGGTTAACTTGGAATTATTTTTAAAAAATCAAAAAAATAAACACTGCTACTAACGGAGTTCTGCCTTAGATGTCCATCTCCTTTAGTGGACGAGACCAAAATCCCAACATGCATGTTTAATTAAAAAAAGGCAGGG
>NC_041400.2:66068034-66220534 GCF_900747795.2 Erpetoichthys calabaricus | reverse complement strand
CACAGTATTAAAAGACAGTCAAAAATTAACGTCATTTACCTTCGTTCCCACGTGTGACTCGTGCTGTAAATCTCTTCCTTGTTTTTAGTTCACGTGATTACGTAGGAGGCGTGATGACGCGATACGTGACTCCGCCTCCTCCATTACAGTGTATGGACAAAAAATATGTTCCAGTTATGACCATTACGCTTTGAATTTCGAAATGAAACCTGCCTAACTTTTGTAAGTAAGCTGTAAGGAATGAGCCTGCCAAATTTCAGCCTTCCACCTACACGGGAAGTTGGAGAATTAGTGATGAGTCAGTCAGTGAGTGAGTGAGTCAGTCAGTCAGTGAGGACTTTGCCTTTTATTATTATAGATATATATATATATATATATATACATATATATATATATATACAGTATATATATATATATATATAAATATATATATATATATATATATATATATATATATATATATATATATATATATGAAACTAATCTATGAATTATTCAATTATATATTTATAATGTGATCAGTGGGGCAGTGATATTTTCATAATGAAAATGTGAACTAGAACTAAAAATATTGTTTTTCATTTTACAAGAACGAGAACTGAAAGGCAAACAGAGAAACTAAAACTAAATAAAAATAAAAATTAGTGATACGTGAACAAACTAAAACAAGAACAAAAACTAAGTAAAAATGAAAAAAAAAACACAGCAATAGCATTTTTGTTCAATCCGGTTCAGTCATGCAGAGGGGTTGTTTGTAGGTCACCCTGAGCGTTCAGTTATGTTGCACTGTTCACTGTGCGGTGATCTTGTAACTTCAGCTTATTATAGTCATGTGGCGCAACTTCCGTAACGGACTGTTGTTTGTTGAGCACATTTGGCTCGTCATGTTGAATCAGTAAGCACTTGTGGTAGATGATGGTGAGTTTTGCACAGATGTTTGTGGGTAGAAAGTGAGAAAATAAAGTGTGGAAGTATTTTAATTACAGTGCAGATGATAATAAAAGCAAATGTAGCGTGCGAGAAGAAGAAAAGAGTCTCGGAGTTTCAGTACAGGGCCAGTTGGATCAGTACTTAGTGGAAGTCCAGCACTTCTCTGGCACCATGACTGTACTTCATACAGGAACATGCGGTCTCACCTGTCATCATGAAAAGCAAAAAAACTAATAATGATAACCTAAAATAAATTTGTCCACTGGTCTATGTTATAAATTTGTTTTCTGTATGATTCCAGTAATTTTGATAATTTCCTGATCAAATATACCTGTTCCTTATGCACTGGGTTGATGCATGCAATTGGCGCGTACCTGTTGCTGTCTCTCTGTATGTTGCCAATATAATGTTTGCACATGCTTTTATTATACACCATGACTTTTCACTGTCTGGCTAATATCTTTAATGAATGTATGTGACATGTCCAGTCTTGCTAATCGGACATAAAACCACAGTGAAAAGGCACAAGGTGAGGCAGACAGTACCATGTCGAACTGAATGGGGCGGATGTGAGCCCAACAGGTGCTTGTTGCTGCTGTTCTTCTACGCAGAGGCTCTGCACTGCAGCGGTCCTTTTATTTTTAATTTTTTGTTCCGACTGACTGTCAAAATGGAAGATTAAGACTTTTAAAACTAAAGGAAAATAAGGAGGACTTTAACAAGTAAGTGACGGAGATTTTCGTGGAGAAGAATAGGCACATGGACTTCATTTACAAATAAAGGTAAGACCATAAAAAATGGGATCAGACTAAGAAAACAATCCAATATTAAAAAAGTAAATATTAAAATCTAATATTTAAAAACAAAATTTTGACCTTAAATAAAATATTCTTTTGTTTTGCTTGTTATCCTTTTGTTGAACAGTCTTTATTAAAATTGATTAAAGCATAAGATTTAAAAGGTTTTGAAAACAACTAAATATTTCAATTAAGGTCAAAATTGAATTTTTTTTTGTACACCACTCTATACTTTCATTTGTATTGAATGAGTATGAATTGTGAAATTGCAACAGCAAATTTAGAACACATGGAGGGTGCAGAGCAAATGCGCTTTCTCCACTC
This sequence comes from Erpetoichthys calabaricus, assembly GCF_900747795.2. Taxonomy (NCBI): domain Eukaryota; kingdom Metazoa; phylum Chordata; class Cladistia; order Polypteriformes; family Polypteridae; genus Erpetoichthys; species Erpetoichthys calabaricus. The sequence goes on along the minus strand of NC_041400.2, from coordinate 66,218,483 downwards.
TCTCTTGCCGCTATAAATGTAATGTTCTTTCTCAGCCAAATATGCTCCTTACCTATGTGTGTGTAAAGAATGCTGATGAGATGTGAAACAAAGCAAGTAGTTAATGTGCATGCTGCCAATTGAATAGTGAATAAGCTACTCTTTTGGGTTCATATATTTGTAACTCTGACACTGAAGGACTCAGTGCTTCACCAGCCATGAACTTCACCGCACGTGAAAGAAGAAATTGTCAATATACAGTCTGCTGGAACCTAGTGGCCGAGGACCTTGTCTGTACACCTGCATTAAAGGCGCTCATCAAGCGAATATTTTCACTTTGTGGCTATCTGTATAGTAGACATTGTTGCAACATGAAGAAATCTCTCAAAATGCGTGCTTGTTTAAAGCTTAATGGCAATGTGCTTGCACAGACTGGTTTCTTGGGTTGAAACATTTGATCTTGCTGACTGTACTCATTAGGCCACTTAATCTGTTTCATCATTGATAGTCAAGCTGTGTTTAACAGCTGTGGTACCTGGCGGGGGTTCATGCCCGGCCGGGATGCCCAGGAGGACCGGAGGAGGGCTTGTGCCTCCTCCAGAACACGAGGTGGCGCCCGCCCTGGTTGCTGTGGGGGCCACAGGTACAGAGCTTGGAAGCTCAACCCTGTAGGGGCCCGTGGTCACCGCCAGGGGGCGCCCCGATGCCTTGGGAGCCCTGGACCTCAGTACTTCCACCACACCCGGAAGTGCTGGGGGGAAGAGGATTGGGGACACCCGGTGGACTTCCGGTTACACCGCTAGAGCTTCCGCCACACAGGGGTGTGGCTACAGAAGCCTCAGGATGCACCTGGAGTCCTTCCGGGGTGTATAAAATGGGCCGCCTCCCTCCAGTCAGGGGCAAGAATCGGGTGAAAGAAGAACGAAGCTTGGTGGAGAGGAGTGGAGGCGGACCAGAGACTGAGAAGGCATTGTGTTGTGGCCAAGGACTTAAGGGGTGATTGGTGCTGCGGCACTGGGTATTGTGCTCACTTATACTGTAAATATGTATAATAAACGTGTGTGTGGTGAAACCATCTTGTCTGCCTGTCTGTGTCCGGGCTGTTCCCCACACAGCATTATGAATGTGAGTGTATTTTGTTGACTGAAACATAACTTGCATTGAAATATGTGAAGGTCAGCATTTGTGGTCTTGCAACAGAAAAAAAAACTAAAATTGTACTAATATTAAGTAGAAAAGTCAGAACTAAAAATAAAACTAAAATTATAAACACAGAACTAAATAAAAAAAATTGTTGACTCCACTGAAAACTAGAACGAAATAAAAATAAAAATTAATTTTATAAAATAAAATAAAAACTAAAACTACAATTAATATCAGAACTGAAATATCACTGCGGGACTTCACCCCTGGAACTGCAGAATAAGTCAAGTCAAGTTGGGAAGCATGCACTGGTACAGTGCGTTGCCGCACCCACTACAGAATGGCAACTCTGGATCCCAGTTTGCAACCCCCCAGGCAGACACACGGTCCAGTCCCACCCTCCGGAAATGATCCTGTATCTGTCGCAGCCAGGTGTTACGCAGAATAAGATATCCTTAAAAATGAATGAAATGAATCAAAAGAATCAATATACTTAAACAGGTAGTTTAAAAGAATCAATTCAGTAAACTGAATCAAAATACCCATCACTAATCTGATGGTTCATTTATACACTCACACACACATACTCACACTCACGCATTTTTGGTTTGTGGGTGCAAAACTGGAATACCTGAAGGCAAACACACACACTGTAGACTTGTGGAGGAGGTACAAATTCTACACAGAGGACAACTGGGAATACGTTTCAAACAGAGGACACAAGACTTGTGAGTCAGCATTAATAAATGACAGGAAACCTACAGTCGATATAAATTTTAAAAACAACTTTGTGACCTTTAATTTTTAACATCAACGAGGGGAGATGCATAGTTACTAGAGTTAACCTTAATGGTTGTGATGCAAATCATAACTGGTGAAACCTTCTACATTATCTATGTTGAAACAAATACTACAAAGGCATTACAGAGAGTGACTGCCACTACCAAAAAAATATAGACAGATCTACAGGTACCATAGTGCTGTTATGTATCACTGCCCAATGAAAACTTGACAGAGTGTTACTTAATAATACATGAAAATAACCAGTCTTTCCATAACCTTAGGTATATTATGCAAAATTAACGAGTAAGACCACCGAAAAATGTATTTGTTAGCAGAAGTGACTGCTCTAAGGCCAGGTTTATACTTCACGCGACGTATGCTGCATTGGACACTCCTGCTACGCAAGCGTTGTAGTGTTTATACTTGCGTGCCTACTTTACATAAATCTGGAGGAATCAGCCAGGTGGCAGTGCGAGATATTATCACGGTGAGAATATGCTCGGCTTCTCTGTGTTGTGAATTGTCTAGAACACCCATTAACCCTTTAACCGCCAACTCCCTAAATATTCCCCAAGCCAGGCGAAATCTGAACAATTTTCGTTTTTTTACTTTTTTACATTTTTTTTACATTTTTTACATTTATTCAAGCAGTATTGACCACTAAATGTTGTGCAAGTTGCCAGTGTATACACGAAATCTATAAATGTAACCTGAATTCTCAGCTAAGCAAAACATCTTGATACCAAACCGTGCCCTTTTCAATGGTAGATACTGTCGAAACTGTAAGCGGCCCTTCCACGACAATAAACTTTCATCAACTGCAACTGACGGTCCTGGCATGTAGGGCAACTGAAATGCTTTAAATAAATGATCAATCAAAGGACGTAGCTTGAACAAGTGGTCGCGGTTTGGATCTTTCTTATCTGGCTCGTTTCTGTTGTCATTCAAATGAAAGAATTTCAGCAGCAAAGAGAATCGGTTACGTGTCATGACAGCTGCAAAAATAGGTGTTGCATACATAGGATCTGTAGACCAGTACATCTCAATATCTGGTTTTCTGATTATTCCCATCAACATCAAAATCCCAATGAATTTTTTCATTTCGTTTTCATCAGTGTCAAACCAAGCACGAACACGGGAATGTGGAGGTAAATTGGGATTTTACTCAATAAACTGTGCTGCATGCAGATTTGTCTGATGAACAAAATGTCTGATCAAATCAGGTGACACAAACAGCTCATAAAACTGCTCAGCAGTGTAATTGTTTACATCAACAATAAAGCCACACGTTCCCTCAAACGAATGCAGAAAAGGTAGTTCACCACGGGCAGCAGCCCAGCTGAGATGCTGGGGATACACCCACTCAGCGCCGTCATCCGATGCGTCTTCATTCACAGTATCATGCAGCGCACGTTGCTGCTCATCACTGTCGCTAAAATCTTCTTCAGAACTGCTACAATCATGATCAGAACTGTCCAAAATCGCCTGCAAAGCCTCACTTGAAGTCAGTTTACGTTTCGCCATATTCACAGCTGTTACATGCGAATCACGTCACATGACCGGCCAAAACAACCACAGACTTGTCGAAATACAACGTAGTAATAATACCCACGCCAAACCGTCAGTTATACTACTTGCCAGGCATTCATATAACCACAGGCAAATGTGCCGGATAATTCCGGCAGTATGGCGTTAGCAATAAAACAACGGTGCCGGATATATCCGGCAGAGGGCGGTTAAGGGGTTAAATTCCAATGACACCTTACTGCAATATCTCTGAAAAGGATGTTTATTGATTAAATCCATTGATGTGTCCATTCCAGCAAGCATTGGGCTCAAGTGAGAAACAATCCCTGGACGAGGCCTCAGCTCATTGCAGGGTGAATACAAGCACACACATACACTAGCGTAATTTTAGCGGCACCAAATCCCCAAATCTGCATATCTTTGGAAGGAAACTGGAGCACACTGAGGAAACCCAGCAGGAAAACATGTTAACTCCAGGCAAGGAATATCAGCGACATGACTCCCTGCAAAACTGTGTCACCCCCATGTGTGGAATTATTAACAGTATTCATTATTTAAACGAAATTACCGATTTATCTGTAAAATGTAATATACATACTTTAATACTTTTCATCATGAAAGTGATAACAAGTATAAATCTAACGATTCTAAATGTACAGAGAGTTGGAATATCATACATTTAATGTGCTCAGTGTGGCGCAGTGGCGTAGCGTAGTGGGGGCGGCCCGCCCTGGGCGGCACTTTTAGGTGGCGGCAAAATTTCACAATAAATAATAATAATATCTTGTAAAAATTTGAACCATACCTAAATAAGGGGGCGGCGAAATTTTCCTCCGCCCCGGGCGGCTGACACCCACGCTACGCCACTGGTGTGGCGATCTGTTGCTGGCAATCCGCTGCTGTCAGGACCAGAGGAAGCCCTAGAAAAAAAGACGGCACAGAAGATGGTATGTGAGAATTTTAAAATGTATCGTGTCATTACGATCGGGAATATGCAACGCTTGAATATAAAAGCACCACGAATACACCTGTATGTCAGCATTTTGCTTCACCACATCGAACCATTTTATCAAACATCGAAGCGCGCACACCGATCTCATAGGATCTGGAAAGTGGCTTTCTGTCAAATGTAGATAGTAAACAGAGACTCTGACATCACATTTCAACTTTTAGCACACTGCGTCCCACCACCACCCCTGACTTTTTGCTGTTACTGCAACTCGTGCACACATCGCATTACTTTCTGAGGACCTGTTCAGAGGATGCATCAAATGAATGCTGAGAACGCGTGGCAGCCATGATGCAGGTGCGTACGCATTCTGAGTGTGAAGTATAAATGAGCCCTAAGGCTACAAGGGAAGCTCCGCCTCCTCTAAAAAATCATCAGATATGTACTGTTGCATTTACATTGCTATTACAATGAACATGCTAGAATGTGTTCAACTTCATGACTAGTTCACTCAGAATTAGCAATAATTTCTTGCAGGTCGTCTAACATGATTTCATTTCTCATACATTCCCATGGCAGCACAATCCATTAAAACCAACTAAAGTGCAGGTTCACTGGACTTCATTGGCACATCAGAATATGCTTTGTTTTCAGTGCAGCAAATATAGACATTTATTGGACAAATGCTTGAAAATGTCATTTCCAGAAAAACTCAGCGTCTCTGGGAGAAAATTGGGCAGTGGGCTGGCCAGGATGCTGGCCTGCTGCATGATGAATGGAGGAACTGTCAAAGTGACTAGACCTCTTTTTGATTGACAGTGTTTTGGCATTGGAACATTTTAAGTTCAGTCCCATTTGGGAAAATGAAGTCATGAGACAAGCTGTTTATCATAGTCTGTTATTTGCTACCGGTATAGCCCACTATTTTCATTTGTATATATCCTATTGTAAGTAAAACCATAAATATAGTATTCTTGAGTTTGCTCCTTGTTTCAGTTCAGTTCAGTAAAGTTTGTTTGTTTATTTCAAACTTGGTCGTGGTAGGGTGACTATCCAGCCAGCTAGCTGTGCTTAATGGCAGACAGTGCTAATATTGATAACCTGATTTTGGAAACCTGTTTGATAGTCTTCCTTATGAGGAGAGACTCAGAATTAAACACCAGGGCAGATCAACACCCAAGATTAATTTAGTTGAAAAGTCAGGGAAAACTAACCAGCCTTTTCAACTCTCCTGGTATGACAAGGTGAGCTGGCTGCCTGGAAGTACTGTGACAATGAGAATGTATTTTTGAACATGCCTCTTAATGGCATGGCCAAATGAATGGTTGGTTAATGAAACCAACTCAGATTTTTTGGTCAAAGCTGTTTTTGGATATTTGGCTAACTTTAACAGGGCATACAAAAAACATGAGAAAAGCAATGAACACATGAGTTCATATGGATGGTTAAGTTGTCTTGGCATGGTACATACAGTTAATAACAGTGTTTACATTCAGGTGGCAAAATACAATAAAACAGTGAAAAAAACAGGGCCTTGCTTAACCGCCTAAATGATGTCACTTTGCTGCTTGGCCATCATGAGCTGGCATTCAGAGGGCATGATGAGGTGAGTGAATCTGCTAACAAGGGGAATTACATCTTCTGCGTTTTCTGGCATGACCCATTCCATTCAAAATTAATTGATTTCTGCTATTGCAGCCACTGTTGTTAATGAAATGTCATAGTTCAATATGTCGATACTGCAGGTCAAATTCAGGAGTGATTTGTTGGATTTTTTGATGTTTCAGGGGGAAGAGGTGTCCAGTCTGTCCTTGATGTTTTAAATGAAAACATGCAGGGCTACAATTACAAAGAAAAACTCTCAAACATATGATCGGGCTGCTGTTGTGGCTTCCTCTCTGAATGGACTTCAGGCTACAGTTAAAGCAATAGCGCCCAATGCAATATTTGTACATTGCTATGCACACAGGCTGAACTTGGTGTTGACTCAGGGGGAAAAATGCTTGTCTGAATCCAGAATGTTTTTTGGGTTTGCCGCGTTTTTTTCTAAATCTACCAAGAGGATGTCTTTTCTTGAGTTTGCAGGGTATTCAAGGTTGCCCAGAAATGACCTTACTTGGTGGGCACTGTGCCAAACAACTATGATGGGTTCCTAACTCTTGTCAAAAGATTATCGAGGATGATACCACAGTAGATGAGTAGATTGGGACAAAATCACTTCTGTCATAGGCCTGTTAAGGACACTGGAGGATTTTGAGTTTGTTTTCATGCTGAACACAAATGAGCAAATAGACAGCTATGGATGTTCTGTACTGCAAACAAAAACTTGAGAGTCTCCTTGCATTTGCAAAGGAGAAGAGGTTAGAGGATGCTTTCAAAGCTGTTTGTGTAAAAGCATCTTAAAAATAAGCCTAGATGAAAACGCCTGTGTCTGTCACAATTGCTGGATCCCCAGGAGTGTTACAGAAATCTGTACATGGCCATCTTAGACAATCTTATGGAGCAGATTTCTCAGCATTTTTCAAATTTGGAAATTATGTGCTTCGTAATGAGTTATTTCCTCAGGAGGCATTCCAAAGTGTACTGAAACGTTATAGCCATTTCTTTGATTCAGGGAGACTGAGATCTGAACTCCAAGTCCTATATTCAAATTGTGATTTGCAGGGCAGCAGGTGTAAGCTGTGTGATTTCTTGGTGTTTTTTCAAGACAAGGAGTTGGATAGTGTAATGCCTCAGCTTTACAATTTATTGTCTTTAGTGGCAACAATTGGAGCTGCATCAGTAGGTGCAGAGAGGAGCTTCTGCTTAAAACGAGTCAAGTCATACAGCTGCAACAGAATGGGCCAGAACAGTTTAAGTAACCTTGCTGTGCTGGCCATTGAAAGGAAACTGGTCAAAACTCTGGAAAAGACTTCCAGTTGGTTCGAGAAGGTCACAGACCATTTTCTCAAAAAAAGAAAGGAGGGCAGAATTTACATATAAATGACATGATGCAAAAATTGCCCAATTTTATTATGTAGAAAGACCACCAGCTGGCCAAATTAAAAATTTCGTCAGCTTTCATAAAATGATATTTAAACAAATTGATCACATACTTTATATAAATAGAGCTAATGTTACCAAAAGACATGTTAAATGATATCTAACACAATAAATGTCTTCTTTATACGTTATACAGCTTTGGTTGACTTATTTTGTAAAAGGATAAGTGACTTTTTCTGACACAGTAAGCCTTTACTACATGACCTGAGCATTTCTGTAATCCATCTAAATGTTCTCCGCTCTCATGGGCAATGTTCTTTTAGTGAAGCATTTGAAAGGTCAGAGTTTAAGTAAAGGTTATGAATAAATTCTTAACCCCTTCATCAAAGCATGTTGTCACAGCTACACAAATAGGGGCCATCTAGAAGCCTGACCACCTCTACTATTAATCAACAGCAGGATTTTAAAAGTGGCTTTGCGAAAGAGAAATGTAACAAAATAAAAAATGCCTAAATCTGCCTGTACTTTTACATATGACAGCAGCCACATGGACTCTTTCTCTCACCTTTTTCTCACTCTTATACTCACTGCCTCAAGTGGATATACTTAAGTGCCAGCACTGCCTTTGTTGTCTCTAAATGGCCATTAGCTCTGTTCTTAAGGGAGAAACTACAGCAATACATTATCTAGTTAATTTTCACAATTATTACATTGTTGATCTATTAGTCTAAATTCAAAACATTTTATGCCCTAACTTACACAACAAGATACACAATGTCTATGTGAAAAAACAATATCACTGTAAAACACTTAAAGTCTGGCCTTAACCAGATCTGAGTAGCTGTTTGTAGGAATACTGATGCTTCTATCTGTAACCTAAGGCAGGACAGACAGACACATGCTTGAAAGACACCAACAAACAAAATGAAACTTCATAATTAGGTAGTAAAAAATATATATTGTACAAAATAAAAAATAAAAGTAAGAATATTAATTGGTATCCATTACGCTAAGCCCTCCAGTGTGCTGTACACTGAAGAAATGTCTGTCTACACCTGAGTATCTTTTAATATTGCATTAATTTTTTGACCCACTGAATTTTCCTTTTATTTTTTTTGTAAGTGAGGCATTAACTTTATAGTGATGAGCCAGCGTCATGTGCTTTCACACAAGGCTTTGATCTTAGTAGGAGTATGACCTTTTAAACAGTGATTGGTCTAGATTGCCCTTGGCTATCTCCAGACAAAACCACAGCAGTGAGCACTGACTAAGCAAACCACAAACTTTAAATCATCAGCCAGCCTAAGATTCTGCTGAGAGAAGCAGAGTGAAGCCTGGGAGATTTTTCATTGCATTTCAAAAGTCAGTAGAGAATTATAACTGACTGGGATTACTCTGAATTGGCTTGGAATAACCACAGACACTGAAAACAATGTGCATCCGTACAGACATTAATTAAATATGGTTTCAATAATAAAAAAAGTCTGCTGAAACATTCCAAAGATACATATAGGGTGGAGTGGTGGCTCTGAGACTAAGGATCTGAACTGGTATCCGGAAGGTTGCTGGTTAAAAATCCCAGTTACTGCAAAAAGAGATCCTACTCTACTGGGCCCTTCAGCAAGGCCCTTAACCTGCAATTGCTCCAGGGGTGCTGTATAATGGCTGACCCTGGGCCCTGACCCCAAGGGGTATGTGAAAACTAACAAATTCCTAATACAAAAAACTATATGAGGTGAAATCTTCTTCTTCTTTTGGCTGCTCCCGTTAGGGGTCACCACAGCAGATTATCTTTTCCCATATTTTCCTGTCCTCTGCATCTTGTTCTGTTACATCCATTACCTGCATGTCTTCTCTCATCACATTCATAAACCTTCTCTTAGGCCTTCCTCTTTTCCTCTTACCTGGCAGCTCTTTCTTTAACATCCTTTTCCCAATATACCCAGCATCTCTCCTCTGCACATGTCCAAACCAACGCAATCTCGCCTCTCTGACTTTGTCTCCCAACCGTCCCACCTGAGTTGACTCTCTAATGTACTCATTCCTAATCCTGTACATCCTCGTCACACCCAATGCAAATCTTAGCATCTTTAACTCTGCCGCCTCCACCTCTGTCTCCAAAGAACAAAAAAAATGAATGCTTTTCCACGTGTTTAAGCAGATCTTTTTTTGACAATTTTTTTTTCTTATGAGTCAAATAGGAAACAAAACACATGTTTAATTACAGCTTACGTCAATGCACAATAAGGGAATCCATTACAGAGATATTAGAATATCTGTAGTGAGCATTCCAGACATCTGTTGCATAATCCTGAGGGTTGATCATGCATTACTTAAAAGTGAAGGTTTCTGATTCTCTTTTTAAAATAATGACATTACTGCTGTGTTTGAACAAGAAATATTGTGTGATCTATTGGACAGAGTTGACAGAGATCAAAAATAGTCATGGATGTTAACAAAGGTCGAAGCACAAAAATCTTTTTTTCATTCTTCAAGGTTTTAAAGGCATAATCAAAGTCAAAACAAAAGTCCAAACCAGAATCTTGTCCTAAATAATTTCTTAATTGCTCATGTAGTATTTAATGTTTAAGTGTAAAATGTGCACTTTCACTTTTTATATTATGTTCACCCTATTAGGTGCCTAGTAATCATGCAGCATCATAGCAAATAAAAGCTCTAAATAGGTGGTGCCCATAGAACCACACCAAATAGTGGCATCTAAACAAATACACAATATGCTAATGATATTCTTCCAAAGTACAGATAAATATATAAATAATAAAAGATGAATAATCTGCTATATGCATACAAACATACAAAGCAATCAATAATATGTTTCTGGCAATTACAATATTGATTCTAAATATTCCATTGTTGTAATGTTTTATATCGTGAAGTGCATCTGCAAACATACTTTAATTGTGATCTCATACTGCAATAGACTAACAAATTTATGATATGACACAAAAGAAATAGGGCAACTATCTTCTTTAACTTCTATAAATAACACTGGTCTGCAAGAATTTTTTTTTCACTCCCATCAATAATCTTAGATGTCCTTTATAGATTTGAGGGTTCTGAATACAGATCTGGCAACATAATTGCTTTATCTGTTTCAGCAACGAAGTTTTAAAATGAAAAAGTACTATTTTAGAGAAAAATATAATATATTTTAAAAATTAATTATTTAGACTTGGAAAAAAAATGATAAATTATAGATATATTTGTTTTAAATATAATTATTACTTCCAAAATGTACTCTTTTGGTTGATTTTTTTCCCCTTATAATACTCTGATGATGTTTCATGGTGGAATGACCAACGGATTTCTTCTAATATTCACTCACTCTACTTTCCATATAACATCCTCCATCTGACTAATGTCCTGGTGGAACCTCTCCCCATTTTTATTTGAGACCATTGCATTGTTCTTGTGGCAAAGAATCCAAACGAGAGTGTAGGAAATTGATTTTTAAAGATGTGTTGCACCCAACTGCTAGGTAAAAAGTCTTAAAAAATAATACCTTGTAGGTTTAGGCCTTTGTATTCCCAAAAAAATATGGCAAACCATTTTTTTTTTCATTAAGGGGAGGCTGTGTATTCTTTTCCATTTGTTACTTGTTATCTGGTCAAGACAATGCATAGGTCAATCTGACCCTGCATATTTCTGTAAAAAAACATTTAAACAACAACTTTCTCTTTTCTAGACAATGAAAAGACATTTTCAAACCCTGTAACTATAAATATATATTCCTAGCTATTTTGTATGACAGGGTCTCTGTAATTGTGATGAAATAAGAAGAGAGAGAGAGAAAAAAATTGTTTAGAGCAAAAAATGTGTAGCAAATACTACCATCTCAACTAACTTTAAGAACTAGGAAGACTGCAGTTTTACAGTTCAAAACCTAATTTAAATAATATTCTTAGCATGAAAAATACTTATGCAATAAAATAAATATAAATGATTTAAAAATTTAACATTTATTTTCAAAATGGCCTTTTTTCATTGAATATCTTGCACAAACAGTTTGTGGCAGAGGAATTCAAATTTCATAAATCTATAAAGTATACTGCTTTTTTTTTTTTGCACTGGAGAATTTTGGTGCAGATCAGTGTAATTTGGTCCATTTTTTGGAATGATTAGTGTATGGACAATCCACAGCGTGAACTGATTGCCTACTTGGGCTTGCACCTCATTATTTTATGTATCTATTACTCGTTATTTTCTTGTCTCCAGTAACTCTTATCAAGCAATCATTAAGACATTTCCTCAGTTTCTGGAAGATTTTACACTACTGAAATGCACGCTTCTGTCAGGAGTTTAGTTCAACCTGAATTAGCACCAAAACATTTAAGTGTAAAGAAATTGCACTGTAAGCAGCAGAGGTAGCCATTCTTTGCTTTATGATATAGAATCAGAAAGTAATCTCATCCTGTGAGGAATACCTTGAATCTGCTTAATATGGAAAATAAGATGTGGAAAGGGTGGCACGGTGGCACAGTGGTAGTGCTGCTGCCTTGCAGTAAGGAAACCTGCATTTGCTTCCTGGGTCCTCCCTGCATGGAGTTTGCATGTTCTCCCCGTGTTTGCATGCATTTCCTCCGGGTGCTCCGGTTTCCTCCCACAGTCCAAAGACATGCAGGTTAGGTGTATCGGCGATCCACATTGTCCCAAGTGTTTGTGCCCTGCGGTGGGCTGGCTCCCTGCCCGGGGTTTGTTTCCTGCCTTGCACCCTGTGTTGGCTGGGATTGGCTCCAGCAGACCCTGTGACCCTGTAGTTAGGATATAGCAGGTTGGATAATGGATGGAAGATGTGAAAATCAAGTGGTTCTTCATATTTATCCTATTAAGTTCTTTTATATTAATTCTGTAGCCTTATCTCATGTGAAGACAAAATTATTATTTCCCTTTTCCTTTCTACTTCTAAAGATTAAAAAGTTATCAAAAATAGGTAATGGTGCTACTATTTCAACAAAGTTCTGGAATTGTAAAGTTTAGAATAAAAATTAAAGCAAAACTGGCTTCTCTACTGACTCAGTCAAAGAAAAAATTTACAATACTCTTACTCTTTTAGCACTTAAGTTTATTGCTAGTACTCTGCTGTAGATTCCTCTATTGCTCGAGGTTTGGCTAGAGTTGCAGCTTTTATGCCAAGTCCAGCTGACTCAAGGTTTTGACCATACAAATGACATCAATTTTAAGCTTTTCTCCCATCTTTCTGGGTAAGTTTACATTAAGTTAAACTTTGCATTTTTTATGTTTTCAGTGTCTTTTGTTAACAGAACCTACATCTTGTATTATTTTAAACCACCAACATACTGCTAGGAAAAAATAAGAAGAAGGAGCACGCCTTTACTTCCTACGTATAATTCCTTACAATTTCTTAATATAAATTTATTCTGCTGCAAATCTGCCCAAGCCTTTATTCTGTCCAGGCTCCTATATAATGATTTGTCTAATTTTGCACTATATATCATTCCACCTACTTTGGTATCATCTGCAAATTTAATCAGTTTGTGTTTTTTGTATTTTTATTCAGAATATTTATTAAATATACTTGAAACAGCAGTGATACCAGAACTGAACCCAGGAGCATAACTTTTAACATTTGCTGATTTTTGAAAAATCCTGTTTTAAGCCAATTTTGTACCCATCTACACATTGCTCTTTGAATTCCCATGAGTTTTAGTTTAACAACTAATTTTTCATGTCATACCTTATCAAAAACTCTCTAAAAATTCAGATAAATAATATCATATGCACCTCTCTGGTTTTATACTTTTCTTTCTTCCTCATAGAATTCCAGTATATTAGTAAATCATCATCAATTCCTGTCTGAAATTATGCTGACTGTTCATCAATACATATTTTATTTCCATGTGATGCTCAATCTATTCCTCCTTCACATGTATAAAGTGCAAGATTATAGCATTTACAGTTTTAGTGTCTGTATAATTTAATTGTGTTTACTGTTCCTGATATACTTTATCTCTTCCTTCACTGTTCTTTTACTACTAAAATACTACACACTTTCACCATTTCCAAACTTTTTCTCTTTAACTGCCTTTAATCTTTCCAAATACCATTTTTAATAATCATGCTCATTTGATCATAAACCATATGGTTAGCACTGCAATTATATGCTTTTCATTCTTGATACAGTGGTTTCTTTTTCCTTACCACTTTATTTATCCATTCACCATGGAATTATCCTTAATTTCTTAGTGCTTTTAATTTTCAAAATGATCTTGTCCTGGGGCGGCACGGTGGCGCAGTGGGTAGCGCTGCTGCCTCGCAGTCGGGAGATCTGGGGACCCGGGTTCACTTCCCGGGTCCTCCCTGCGTGGAGTTTGCATGTTCTCCCCGTGTCTGCGTGGGTTTCCTCCGGGTGCTCCGGTTTCCTCCCACAGTCCAAAGACATGCAGGTTAGGTGGATTGGCGATTCTAAATTGGCCCTAGTGTGTGCTTGGTGTGTGGGTGTGTTTGTGTGTGTCCTGCGGTGGGTTGGCACCCTGCCCGGGATTGGTTCCCTGCCTTGTGCCCTGTGTTGGCTGGGATTGGCTCCAGCAGACCCCCGTGACCCTGTGTTCGGATTCAGCGGGTTGGAAAATGGATGGATGGATGGATCTTGTCCTGCACTGTAAGTAAAATGGTTTTGTCATTTGTTTCACTATGGACAATGACAACTAGATACACCCATGATCTGGGCAGGAGTCTAACCACTCTTTCTACTTCCCCTTCCTCCTCTTTTTCTCATCCTCCTCTTTGTCTTGTTCTTATTCTACCATCAACTCTTTGTCTTTCATTAGTAAGATCCATTGTTCCAAAGAATATGGACATTCTTATGGTCCTATTTACATCCTTACTTCCTTCTGATTATTGTGTGAACAATTTTAGTGCTTAGTGTTTAAACATAAAGAAAGGTGTGATCAACTGAATTCAGGAGGTAATGACTTGAGTTAATTGAATTGGTTGTTAGTTTTTGCTGCATGAGCACAGGGTGCAACCAGTAATACATGAGTACATTTGTTAAAAATGTTTTGCACTTTGGCGCATGCATGAAAAAAAGTCAATTGTGTTTTTAGGTTTGAGTATATTGTTGGTCTTTTGATAGCTGAAGTAATGGTTTAGGGGATTTTATTAATTGGACCAGTTTTTGTTTGTTACCAAGCTGAACAAACTAATGCAAGAAAAATAGCAAATATTAAGAAGTTGAGTGATTACAGTTCTTTACAACTGCTAAAACACATTTTCTGGAATTACATTACTGTAATTACAAACCTCTAACTATGTTCTCCAAAATGCATCTCTGTCTGTCAAAACCTAACAATTGACTCGAAACAATGTTAACTTTTCACAAAATGAAACTTTGTCGTCAAAACACACACTTATATCAGATATGCAAACAATACTTCCGTCACCTTGATAATTATGTAATCAATTAAAACCAATGTGGCCAAAGCAAATAGGTTGATGAATTGATAAAATATGCATAAGTTAAAGTACATAAATGTATGTAAACATGAATGAAGAAGGAACACAAAGCAAATAATGTGCTAGATATGTTAGATCTCTCTTCTGCCTTTGACACGTTCAACCACAATATCCTTCTTGCCACCTTCTCTGACCTTAGCATCACTGGGACTGCTTTCAGATGGTCTGAGTGCTACATCTCAGGCACATCCTATATTGTTGGTGCACCTCAAGGATCAGTGCTGGGTCCTCTACTCTTTTCTCTGTACACAGCCACTCTGGGATCCATCATCCAAGCTCATAGGTTCTCTTATCAGTGCTATACCGATGATACACAGCTGTACCTATCGTCCCTTTGGAGGACAATACGTATCGGCTAGAGTCTCTGCATGTCTTACTGATGTCTCAACCTGGATGAAGGACCGCCACCTACATCTCAACCTGGCATAAGCCAATCTGTTCAACTCCCCATCTTTGTACAGCTTAGCTCACTGTTGCTAACACCCACCAGGTCAGTTTGCAAACCTTGGGGTGGTTATTGATGAAAATCTATCTTTTTCTGAACACATTTCTCTTTCAAGCAGGCTCATGCTGTACAATATCCACAAGATCAGACCTATTCTGACAGAGTGTGCAGCACAACTTCTGGTCCAGGCTTTAGTCTTGTTGCGTCTAGACTACTGAAACTCACTTCTGGCATGAGTTACCTGCATATGCTAGATTGTGTCCTATTTTCACTGCATAGATTCATACAGACAAAGCAGTATGTGACCAAGACCGGTGCATGCATTAGGGGGTGGGTGCAGGGTATCTGCCTATATGTACAGTGCATCCAGAAAGTATTCACAGCGCATCACTTTTTCCACATTTTGTTATGTTACAGCCTTATTCCAAAATGGATTAAATTCATTTTTTTCCTCAGAATTCTACACACAACACCCCATAATGACAACATGAAAAAAGTTTACTTGAGATTTTTGCAAATTTATTAAAAATAAAAAAATTGAGAAAGCACATGTACAATAAGTATTCACAGCCTTTGCCATGAAGCTTGAAATTGAGCTCAGGTGCATCCTGTTTCCCCTGATTATCCTTGAGATGTTTCTGCAGCTTAATTGGAGTCCACCTGTGGTAAATTCAGTTGGTTGGACATGATTTGGAAAAGCACACACCTGTCTATATAAGGTCTCACAGTTGACAGTTCATGTCAGAGCACAAACCAACCATGAAGTCAATGGAAATGTCTGTAGACCTCCGAGACAGGATTGTCTCGAGGCACAAATCTGGGGAAGGTTACAGAAAATTGCTGTTGCTTTAAAGGTCCCAATGAGCACAGTGACCTCCATCATCCGTAAGTGGAAGAAGTTCGAAACCACCAGGACTCTTTCTAGAGCTGGCCGGCCATCTAAACTGAGCGATCGGGAGAGAAGGGCCTTAGTCAGGGAGGAGACCAAGAACCCGATGGTCACTCTGTCGGAGCTCCAGAGGTCCTCTGTGGAGAGAGGAGAACCTTCCAGAAGGACAACCATCTCTGCAGCAATCCACCAATCAGGCCTGTATGGTAGAGTGGCCAGATGGAAGCCACTCCTTAGTAAAAGGCACATGGCAGCCCGCCTGGAGTTTGCCAAAAGGCACCTGAAGAACTCTCAGACCATGAGAAAGAAAATTATCTGGTCTGATGAGACAAAGATTGAACTCTTTGGTGTGAATGCCAGGCGTCATGTTTGGAGGAAACCTGGCACCATCCCTATAGTGAAGCATGGTGGTGGAAGCATCATGCTGTGGGAATGTTTTTCAGCGGCAGGAACTGGAAGACTAGTCAGAATAAAGGGAAAGATGACTGCAGCAATGTACAGAGACATCCTAGATGAAAACCTGCTCCAGAGCGCTCTTGACCTCAGACTGGGGCGATGGTTCATCTTTCAGCAGGACAACGACCCTAAGCACACAGCCAAGATATCAAAGGAGTGGCTTCAGGACAACTCTGTGAATGTCCTTGAGTGGCCCAGCCAGAACCCAGACTTGAATCCGATTGAACATCTCTGGAGAGATCTTAAAATGGCTGTGCACCGACGCTTCCCATCCAACCTGATGGAGCTTGAGAGGTGCTGCAAAGAGGAATGGGCGAAACTGGCCAAGGATAGGTGTGCCAAGACTTGTGGCATCATATTCAAAAAGACTTGAGGCTATAATTGCTGCCAAAGGTGCATCGACAAAGTATTGAGCAAAGGCTGTGAATACTTATGTACATGTGATTTCTCAGTTTTTTTATTTTTAATAAATTTGCAAAAACCTCAAGTAAACTTTTTTCACGTTGTCATTATGGGTGTTGTGTGCAGAATTCTGAGGAAGAAAATGAATTTAATCTATTTTGGAATAAGGCTGTAACATAACAAAATGTGGAAAAAGTGATGCGCTATGAATACTTTCCGGATGCACTGTAGCTTATAGTTTTTACTGTATGTGTCTAAAACCCCCACCCCCACTCTTGTGTGAAAACGTAGACATTGTAATCCTGTGTTTACACCATATTCACAGTACTGTGTATGCATTTTCTGTTACGGATAGTCATGGACTTTGATGCAGCTGCTTGGTTTTATGAGTTCATTTTCATTTATGAAGCAGGATTCAGTCTCTGCCAAACAGGTGTCCAGTCTGAAATGTTATAGAACAATGGGCACTTGTGAATGTCCCTGAGCAGTATGGGGGAAATATCATCTTGTGTGCCGCCATTAGTCTGCAAGTAGTTCTCCACTATCATGCCACCCTAGGTCCCTACAATACTGCACAAATAATCACATTTCTGGATGCAGTACATAATGCACTTCTACAGGATAGATAAAAGAAGCCCAGGTTTGTTGTCATCTGGGAAAATGTTAGTTTCCACTGAGCTGCTCGGGTCTGCGACTGGTTCACCATTTACAATAACTTCACTGTTTTATACTTGTCCCCTTACTCCCCATTTCTTAATTCAACTGAGGAATTGGAATTGGTGTTGGAAAGTGTATGACCACCAACCGCATGCCCTCCTGCTTCTTCTGCAAGCATTGGAAGAGGCATGCGGAGGCACTGAGGTTGGGTCACTCAGGGGTTGAGTAACCAAGCCAGGGATGACATTGCTTGTGATTTGGATGAGGTGATGTGACCAAACCCAAACAAAAGGTGGGATTCATAAGCCACCCATCCCATCCTGTACAATCCTTTACAATAGAATACAGTATTTTTTAACCACTGTACTGTAATTTTACTGTAATTGTTTGTTTCTGTGCGTTTACACTAACATATTGTATTGATCTCTATACTGTAATTCTATTTTTCTTTATTTTGTTTTTTTTGTTGTAAAAACATGCAATGGCAAAAATTAGCTGTTTTCAGATGCCTTTCTATTGTTGTTGTCACTGTAATGAAAGTAGAAGTAATGTATTAGAACAATCTGTCACAAAAGCCTGTATGGTAAAATTAAATAGGTATGCAAAATACTAAAGACAGCAGTGTTTTATATAAAGTTCATCAGTATGTCGTTGCTGCTTTGAAAGAGTAATTCAAATGGTGCATGTTTGTTTGTTATGTTTGTTGCAAAAATGCTATTTTGAAAAATATGCTTAAGTTTTAATGGCATAGTTTCATTTTGACATAGCAGTAAAATTTTTATTTCAAGAGTTGGGTCTTATTTGCCTTGAATGTAGAGTTTTGTCTCCAGCAGGGGGAGCATGCTTCTGGGATTGTGTTCTTTACTGAATGCAGAACAGACTTGAGCCATATACACATCCCATTAGTAACCATGACGGTAAAAAGTGGCGATTCTGATCTGCTGGTGTTCTTCTAATCTGAAGATGGGAGCTAAAGCAGGACGATTGCCATGTCACAGCTCTTATCTTGTGTGCCTCAGTGCTGAAGTAATAGTTCCTTTTTTGAATGAAGTCTTGAGACTGTACCTGCCTTCTCTATACAGTAATAAAGTATCTCTGTTTTCTTTGGAAACCTGGACTTGTCTTTCTGTCCCTTGTGCAATTAACTCCGTGACCCAAGCCTGACAATACCTGTATAGAAAAAACAGTGCTTCTTAAACTGCAAAAAATATTTTATTTGAAAATGAGACGTTAGATATAACTTTTATTTTTCTTGAAATAAAGCTATGCATACAGAATGAAAATGAGATTTTAGATGTAAGTTTTTTTTTATAGAAATACAAACATCCTTCTAATTTTTTTTTGTTCAGGTCCAAATTCCTGATCTTTAACTTTGTCTTCTATTTTATCCTTCAAAATTGTTGACAGTATTGAAGATGTGATTCTGAAAGCTTTCACCATGTCATTTTTCTTCATTCCGAAGTCTAATTTTTCCAGTATTGTTAATTTTTCTTTCAGCATAAACTGATGCAGTTTCTCACTTTTTTATTCATCACAAAGAAAACTGAGAAACGCCATGAAACTGAAACAGTACAGTATCCAGATACAACAGAACTACCTACACAGACGCTCGGTGGAGCATTGACTCAGAATTAGGCTATGTGTATGATGTCTCATCTACACCCTCACTGAGCCTCGCTGAGACTGCCCAAGACTGGAAATTTTGCAAATGACTATCACTTTCTTTTGGTCTAACAAGAAAGACATAGCCTGTTGCAGGGTTCCTGAGACTTGGCAAAAGTGTAGGTGCAGCATTACGTATTTTTTTGCATAGCATTATTATCTTCAGTGGTCATTTTTGTTTGAAAAAACATTTGTCATACTGAAATGTATATTTCGTTAAAACAAAATCCGTTAAACATGATGTTGTATGAACATTTGTCCAGCCAGCAAAATGTATTAATTTTTCTGAAAGTTTCATTACTTCAGTATTCACTATAACTATTTGACCTGTATAATGATTTCTACATACATTTCCCAGCTGAAGAGAAACCAGCGGAACAATGCAGTCATCATCTAGTTCTTCAGTGGGGAATGCTGGGTACAAGCAGGGTACAAGGCGGTGTGTAGACATCTTCTAACTTCTGGATGGTTTTTATCCATTTTACTGTATATATTCACGTTTTTTTATGAACTTTGCGAGTTATGGGTAACTGTCACCAGAGCTGTGTTCTTAGATCAACATTAGCATCTTTTTGAATCTGCTCTAATCACTTATGTCTTCTGCAGACCGTGACCCTGGCAATATATATTGATCAGGGCTCATCAGTATTTTTAAAAAGCCCGCCTGTGTGTCTTTTGCTTGTTTCTGTCCATCTCCCTGGCAGTTTCACCCTGTCAGATGGTTGTGTGGCTTCAGCAAAAACCTATTTTTCATACAATATCAGCAAATGTCTATTTTTAATGAAATATAGAATAACCATCACAGATCTCAGGGCACAGTTAAAACCAATGGCTACAAGATTTTAAATTTTCGTTTAAGGTTTTGAAAAGAAAGGTGATGCAGTCACAGAAAATGTGTTTTACAAGTTGTAAAAAAAAACCCAAAAAAACAGTAAAATAGTTTATACATTTACTACAAAAAAACTACAAAATCACATGCTATGTCCTCCCTAGCAAGACAGCATGGGAAATAGCTCCTGCTGTAACAAATCCACCCCTGACAGGACTCTGCAGCTATATCACCATATGCCATCTCTATAGTATGGAGAAGAGGCTCCCATTCATAGGGAGGTCAGCCAAAAACTTTCCACCACCTTGCTGAGAAAATATTCTCCTATAGGGTTGAGAAATGAGGAGTAAGGGGGGAGGAGACATTTGTGAAATTTGGATTGTAGGTGAACTATTGACACACTGAAACACTGCAATGAAAACTGACATTGTCCAAAATTATGATATAGTTATGCTCAGGTTGATCCTGCTGATGATGATCTTGTTCAATTACAGTATCTCTAATTTAGGACTTTTACCCTGTCACTGGATAGGAATGCAATAAAGCGGTTTCATATTCATTCCATTGGACTAGAGAATAGAATGGATTATGTTCAGGCTTCCTTTCTGTTGACTTTGGAATGTGATGTTGTCTTCTATCATTTGCCTTTGTATGTCATTTAAAGAGAGTTCTTGGCACGGACCATATCTACAATGGCATTCTGCTGGTCTTGAGTAAATATATAAAGTCAACTATTACTGACTGTGTTCCTTGTAATTCTGTACAAATAGTAAACACTTCTTTGTCCTACTCTGAGACAATGCAATCACACCGTAAGCCAACAAAACAAAAGTATACAGTATAGTAATGTGAATAACCTATTTTTTCTCTGAAAGTTCAAATTATTTTTGCCACTGAGAAGTGACTCCAATTTGGCTAGACTTGTTGGCTAGCTTCTCTCATAATCATACCGTACACTAGAACATTGCCAATAACTGTTGCTCTAATCTAATCTGAGATTTGATGTCTTGCTTCTTTGACTTTGGACCCCTTTACCTCCATTTCTCCTCTCACCACCTCTTCCTCTACCTCTTCCTCTTCTTTTATTCCTTTGAGGATTGTTAGGCTACATTTTACCAAACAGACAGCTCACCTGCATCACTTTATGTCTGGTTTGTAAATTACATTGCTATATTCTCAGTGGTTAATTGTAGCTTTAGACCAGTGTGTTAACAGTAAAGCTCAGTTGTGCTTAAACTCTGACAGATGTATGATGTTTGTATTTGTGGGCAGCTGCAGGTGTTGTGCAGTTTCAATGGCAAGTTTTTTCTCCATCCATCCATCCATTATCCGACCCACTATATCCTAACTACAGGGTCACAGGGGTCTGCTGGAACCAATCCCAGCCAACACAGGGCGCAAGGCAGGAAACAAACCCCGGGCAGGGCGCCAGCCCACCGCAGGAAGTTCTTTCTGCACAACATCATTTGGGCAAGTGTGCTTTCTGTTGACAACATGTGCTTAGAGTATTGCAAACAATGTTTAGGAGATCTGCAAATCTGTCTGTAAGCGAAAGTTTTCTTAAAGTTCTGCAAAAAGAGTTAACACTTAGGTAACTGAAGTAAAGGTTTTGAGAATTATGTTTAGAAATATCAGTTTTTGTGTTTTAGCAGTTGGAAAAAAACAGTAAAAAACATTTAATAGCATAAATGTGTCCATTAGAAAGAAGCAACATGGAAGTTAATTTGAAAATCTTGGTATGCCTATAACTTCATACAATATTGTGGTACCATGCATAGTCTTTTGACAATATTGAACCTACTCTAATTCCAAGTCATAGTCGCAGGTTCTTATGAATTGCCAGGGTCACGCAGTGAAAATGCACTCTCCTGCCACCTTCAGACTGCATACTGAATTCTCAATTTCTCTCAGAATTCACCTGTCTGATTTGCTTCCTCAAGCACATTTTAAATTGCTGTATGTCCACAACAGCATCGATTAAAAAAAAAAAAAAAAAAGGTAATTTTCACTAATATCACAAATTGAAGGTATGGTAGACTTCCCAGTATATGACTGATTGAAAGTTCATTTTATTTATTTTGTATATATTTTTCACAACTGTATGAGTTAATGGCATACAATAAATGCATACTGCGGTGGGTTGGCACCCTGCCTGGGATTGGTTCCTGCCTTGTGCCCTGTGTTGGCTGGGATTGGCTCCAGCAGACCCCCGTAACCCTGTGTTCGGATTCAGCGGGTTGGAAAATGGATGGATAAATGCATATAAGACATACAAGAAAGCAGAAAAAAACAGAGATCTCAGGTTTACATGATAAAAGAGATAAGCTAGGAAAGAGAATTTCACATACACTATTAAAGCCAAAAATTACATCAGGATCATTTTTAAGTCCTCTTTTTACACTTATTTATAGGTGTCCTTGACAAATTGTAGTGCATTTGGTTTCAATTTTAGGTCAGTGAAATTTGTATGGATCTGTTACTGTAAGAAGGAAATGTGTGTTAGATATCTAGAGTACTCAGCTTTATTGTATTCTGATAGGCATGAAAAATGGGCC
Organism: Erpetoichthys calabaricus; assembly: GCF_900747795.2. NCBI lineage: Eukaryota > Metazoa > Chordata > Cladistia > Polypteriformes > Polypteridae > Erpetoichthys > Erpetoichthys calabaricus. Next base: position 66,195,731 of record NC_041400.2, on the reverse strand, counting down.
TGCAATGAAAAAAATCTGTGGTCTTAGGAGGCACTCTAAAGATTTTCGTTACTTGTACTGTTTCAGAACCTGTGATGAGGATCCAGAGGCTAAGGTTTACGTGTCAAAGCAATGGAAAATGAATTAGTCAATGATAATCACATTTCACAAAGTGTCTTCAAACAAAGTCATTCGTTTAGGTCTCTGAGGATTTTGTTATTATGACAACTTACCAAGTTATTATGCAAATAAAATCCAGATGGAATTGGAGCAGACAGACAAACACATCATAATGTAAGCACTCGTCATTAAAAGGTTTGCCAAATTTCACTCACTGTTGGCTTATGCATCATTCCCTTCCAAGCAAAGCCACCTCCTCGCTTTTTGTTATAATTTGACAATCAGTGCAAATGTTTTTAATAAATAACTCCTCTCTCCATCCATCCATTCATCAATCCATCCTTAGTGTACATGCATTGGTTTTCTGAAAATGTGTACACTGTTCTCAGAGATATCATACTGTATCATTTGATTTAATTTCAATTATTCTAGTTGGTTTGTTGTAATTTAGCCAATTTTGATCATTTGTTCCAGAATAACAATTAACTTGGGCTTCTAGGTTAAAGTGTGTTTGCATTAAAACACAAAATCAATGAAAGTGCATCTCAATGAAGCCATTAAAAAAATGAATTATGTTCCTCACAGGGCTAGAGCAAAAAGTCTGTGACTTACATGTTTTTGTAACAGAGAAAAAAAACCTCATTATTGTAGAGTACATTTTGTACTTGATACCATCAGTATAAATCATGTACAAAATATAAAAAACTTTTTATAGAGGTTACTCCAGACTGAATGGGTGGTATTGTAACATATGTCCAGCTTAGCACAAGGGGTGGCTTTGCGTAACCTAGCTGTGAGATGTGGAAGAAAAATGAGATTTAGGGGTCACATAGTCATTTAGGGGTATTATAGTTATTGTACATAAACTATTTTGGTATACTTTCCCCACTAAAATATAATATCTATATATTAGAAATAGTATAAAAGGGTTAATAAATGTCAGAACCTTGTTCAAGCATATCAGGAAACCAGATAGAGGTCAAGTGGACAACAATGAACAAGAAGGTTCTGGGTGTTGGTTGACTACCATGTACACAGTAAGACTTGACAGATGTCATACTGTATATACAGGACTCAAGAAATATTGAAAAGTATAGTAAGAACCAAGAATAATGTGAAATGAGACTATTATATGTTATATTGTTTTGCAAATGTATCAATTTGTCCTGCGGTGGGTTGGCACCCTGCCCAGGATTGGTTCCCTGCCTTGTGCCCTGTGTTGGCTGGGATTGGCTCCAGCAGACCCCCGTGACCCTGTGTTCAGATTCAGCGGGTTGGAAAATGGATGGATGGATGGATGTATCAATTTGCGGCCTGCAGTCATCCTTACCCCATTCAGCCAGCTCAGATGTATGTGTGAATGCATGCATGATAGACAGAGACAGATTTGATGTCCATCAAGTGGTAACTGTTTGCTCAACGAGATATCAAGAAAAATGATTCACCCACGTTTTTGTATCTGCTTTAATCCCTTCAGCTCTAAATTTTACAAGTATCATAAATTTAAACAGACTGTTACAGATTCTAATCAAATGGATGTTTGTATTGTATAATAATAATAATAGCTCATAACTGAATGTGCTTTACACAGGGAAGACCCAGGATTCGAACCCAGTACCACTTTACTGCAAAGGAACAGTTCTACCTCTGCACCATGTGTGACACAGCAGCATTTCCACTGTGATATAACTGCTGAAAATGACACGCACAATCATACACATGCATGCAAAAATCTTTATTTTGAACCAACTGATATTTGGACTCCATTTTTACACATTCTCAACAACATGTCATTTGAATAATTTCTTTTTCTTCAATTTTATTCTTGAATAAAAGCACACTTATTTTGTTATACCTTTTGTGAAAGTGTTTATTTGATATTTGGACTTCAGTCCTCACACATTCTACACTTCATGTCAACATATAGTAAAAAAAAAACAGTTTTAGCTATGTGTTCAGCATTTCTTGCCTCACATATCTTATGTTATCCTACATTTACACAGATTGTTGTATATATGGAACACACATGAAATGTATGTCACTATCTATATACAGCTCATTGCTAGATAAAATCTTCCACACAGACGTGAGCTCAGAGTCAAAGTTCTGGCTGGTGATGGCTTTGGCTGGCGCAATGGGGGAGGATGATGAGTGCAGGCTGCGTATCGCTAATTGACACACTTGCAAAACAAAAGCTCCGATCACCAGGGCAATTGCTGAGTTGATAAGGACACAAATTTCTTTGCATATGTCAGGAAAACTAGGGTCTTCGGGGCAACAAAATTATGGCAAGGAAGCTAGTGTTAAGCTTTATATTTGCTTCACAGGTGCTCTGTGCCACCCATAACTACTCCTTTCCTTATCCTGGACATTCTTCTCTCCCTGTCAAACATTTCTCTGATTCTGGCTGGGCCCAGGTTTACTTAGAAAATCACTCTGAAGAGGTTTCCTTTTGTCAAGATGGTACTGAAAATGAATACAAAACATCTGGGGAGGTATTCAGCTAAAATGCCAATCAGCTATGGTTGATTTCATTGTTCTTCTTTTCTTTGCTTTTGAATATACTGTATTTAAATATGGTGGTATTACAGGAAGTTGTCTAATTCAAATTCATGTTATAAGTATTTTGAAAATATGAACCCAGATGATAAATGCAAGTAACTAATTGTAAAAAAAAAGTACATGTTCTGACTTGTTCTTTAAAAAAAAGATGTACTGCAGATATTGTACTGTGAACATTATTGCACACAAAACCTTGTTAGATGTACATTGGTGTGTTTAATCATGAGTCACATCATTCCTATAAAAAACAGACAAGATCTGACTAGTCAAGTGTCCAGTGACACAGTTGCTAGCCAGATTGGTTGTCTTAGACATGCATACACCCCACAAAACAAATACTTCAGACAAAGAATGAGAATAGCAGAACCTCCAAGTAAGAAAGAATGTTATAAAGTTAAATTATACCATAATTGCCAGTAACATTACTGTATGGATTCAGTTTCCATTTTTACAGATTGTGGTTAGGTGGTCCATCTATTGAGGTGGGTTCTTCTATTTTTTTTGGGTGTAATTATAGATTACAGTGTTTACAGTGTACTGACAATGAAGATTTTATGATCTGAGATTAATTTAAGCTTTGTGATAGTTTTGTGATGTTAATCATATGTTTTTGCATTGGTACTGTGAGTGAAGCACTTTACATACATAAGTGGACACATACTGTAAATATGTGTGAATTCATTATAATACAAGCATTACAGGTGAGAAACAAAAGTATGAAACGAATGTAAATACAGGAACTCTTACAAGCCATCTAACCAAGCAATGTCCCCCTTTATTGTGCATTAGTTCTGTTACAATCTGAGTACTACAATTAAAAGGACTGCAAAGGTAAGAAAAAACAACACAGAAATGATAACACAGCCCAAAAAAAATAATAATATATTCTTGCTGTCTTGGTTTTTAGGCCTGTTCCTGGGGTTATTTGGAGTGCTGATTCAGAAAATTGCATTAGATAGACCGCATCAGCTCTAGTTTCTTTACCGAAGACAACAACTTAATATTCTGCAATGACGTTGGAAACCTTCTGAAGAAAATTGGTCTTTCAGAATATAACACAAGTGAGTGGTGTCTTTTTATTGACAGTTCAAAATGTAGTTTGAAATGTGTTCTTTTAAATAACAGCAACAAATATGGTTCTATTCCAATCGGTCACTCCACCAGGATGAAAGAAGAGTACAAGGTCATCTCTTTAGTCTTGGAAAAGATAAATTACCAAGAACATCAATGGGTGATTTGTGCAGACTTGAAGATGATTCATTTTCTTCTTGGTCAAGAAAGTGGCTACACAAAGTATCCTTGCTTTTTATGAGTTTGGGATAGAAGAGCCAAACATGAATATTGGGCAAGAAAAGATTAACCTCTGAGGGAACATATGGTGGTTAGAGGACAAAATGTAATCAATGAACCTTTGGCAGCACAAGACAGACTCGAACTACCACCACTATATAAAGCTAGACCTGATGAAACAATTTATAAAGGTTTTGAATAAAGACGGATTGTGCATTGAATACATAGCGCATAAGTTACCTGGACTTACCATGGAAAAACTGAAGGCAGGAATTTTTGATGGTCCACAGATAAGACAACTTATAAATGACCCACATTTCATAGCATCAATGAATTAAATTTAATCATATGCCCGGTCTTCATTTGTTTCTGTTGTGAAAAACTTTCTTGGCAACAAGAAGGCAGACAACGACAAGCAATTAGTAGAGGATATGCTCATTTCAACAGGCTTGGCTGTAACATGAGTGCTAAAGTCCATTACACTGCACAACAAAGTTTTTGCTTCTTGAACACTGTTGGTTGTTTCTTATAGATTTTTGGGTGCTGAGAATTCTTCAGTTTTGTCATGATTTTTTCTTATATTTGTATCCAAATCATTGTCGCTTCCATAAGTGACTTATCAACAACGGTTTGTGCAGGCCTGGGCATGTCCAGGCATGGAATTGGCTAGGTTGGAAGCTGTTCTGTGGAAGTTCACATCCTGGGCAGGTCTGAATGAGCTTGACAATGTCTCACCATGCTATAAAGGTGGCTTGCATACACCGATCCTGCTCATTTGGTTAATATAGATAGTCAGTGTGTATGTATCAGTATAGTAAAGTATAGTATCTGTAGCAATATAACAGTAAGTAAGCTTGATGCTATAGACCAGTGGTTCTCAATCTGTGGGGCGGGGCCCCCTAGGGGGACGTGAAGTAACAAAAAGGGGGGCAGAAAAATGTGAAAAAAAGAAAACAAGAATGGAAAATATGAAAAATACATCTATTGAAACCAAAACAAATTAACTTAAACTATATTCTGATACTAGAAAAATAAATATAGAGTTAGATAAATGTCGATAAAAGTTAAGTAGGTATAATAAAATATGCATCTGTGATATATCATTCATTAAAAAAGAACAAATTGGTATTAGTGGGCTCCTTTCAAAAAAACGTTAGGTGGGCGCGATTAAAACTGTTATGTAAACTCGGGTCTCAAATACTTAAAGGTTGAGAAACGCTGCTATAGACGTTTTGGTGTCGGGCGATAAGTCTCGTCAATGTCGTAACAGCCGCGATACATTCTGCTATATCTGTGGCGAATATACACTTGCGCCTCAGAGACGTTAGATGACTGCTCTTGTGAAGACAAGGAATGGGCACCTCACATTTGCTGTGCGACATGTGCTGTCAGTCTAAGAGCATGGCTTTTGGATGCCGTTTGTTCCAATGATATGGCGAGAACAGAAAGACCATGTGACAGACTGTTACTTCTGTTTGACTAATGTGTCTGGTTTCTCTGCCAAAAACAAGAAGTCAATTAAATATCCTAATCTGCCTTCAGCAATGAGACCTGTGCCACATGACGACAGTCTTCCAATTCCGAAACCACCAGAGGATTGGACCTTAGACGAACCAGATAAAGAAACTGCAATGCAGGGTACTGACAGTGACATTCACTCAGATTTTGAACCGTGCTCATCAGGTGAAGCACATCTGATAACACAGTCCAAATTGAACGATTTGGTCAGAGATTTGGGTCTGTCAAAAGCAAAAGCCGAGCTGCTGGGTCCAAGACTGCAGGAATTTTGTTTGCTGTCACCAGGTATGAAAATTTCTGTGTTTTGAGGCCGACATCATGATACAACCAAATGTTTTGCACAGTCGACAATCAGGGCTTCATAGTCTTCAGGGCACCCCGGGCGGTGGCCACAGGCCCCTATAGGGTTGAGCTTCCATGCTCAATTCCTGTGGCCCCCATACAAACCAGGGCGGCTGCCCTCTCGTGGTCTGGGGGAGGCATAGTCCCTCTCCTGGTCCTTCTTGGCATCCCAGCAGGGCACAGACCCAGCTGCCCGCCACATTGCCCCTCCGTCAGCTGAGACCCGTAGGGGCCAGTGGCCCGTCCCGCGAGGGCAGCTCTCCCACAGTGGGGAGCCAACACACTCCAGTCCAGGGCCCGGTCCAGCAAAACAGAAGCTAGAACAAGGGGCAGAGACGTTGCCTTGACACTACCACTCAGAGTCTCTCCTCACTTTGTACAGGCAATGCTCCCCCCTTCGACCAGCACCCCGGCACTCGCCACTTCGGCACCCCATCCGAGGTTTCTGTGGCCCCCAGACCAGGACATCAGACGGGACCACTCGCATCCCCCGTCTTCTCAGCTGCTTTCGGGGCTTCCCTCTGTTACCGGAGTGGGTGGCCCGTCACCGGATGTGAGCTCCCAGCCTCACATCTTTCCTTATTGGAGGAGCAGGCTTTCTTCCTCCGGGTCCTCCTCCTTCTCTGTGGTGCCCTGACGGTTTAGGTCTCCCTATGGGAAAGGAAGAGACCCCGTGCCGTCTGCGTCCCTACAGAACAGCGTGAGACCAATGCTGCCTCTGGGCGCAGGGCCCTTTTACACCCAGCACACATCAGCCGGTGTCCTGAGTGCCCTTTTGTTCTCTCTGCCCTCACCACACAATCAGCCATCACTGCTGCATCCATTGTCGGAGCCCCTGCTACTTGAGTCCGATCAGAAAAATCATGGCTCCTTTCACTGGGGTCTCCCTTTCTTTTTACGGTGCCGGTGTCACCTACCTGCATCACTGCGTCTCATCCGGCTGGAGAATCCAGTGTCGCACCGCTGCATCCACTGCTGTAGAGTCTTCAGTGACGCGATTGCCTTCCCTTCCAGCTTCTTCGCTACTTCATGGAGGGCATGCATTATCTGGAATAACGATTCTGCGGGCTGAAGGCAATCCTCCAGCTCACGCAGAGCCGCAAGCAAGCACAGAACGTCAACTGGTGGTGAACTTACCCTTTGATCGGTCCTATGTGCCGGCTGCGTGCCGCGGAGCCTTCTCCCTGGCTCAGTCGGGTCCTCCCCTGGCTCAGGACAGACATTTGTTGGTCCCGCCTCCCACCAATCATCGGCAAACACACAACACACACCGTCCAATCCCTCGCCAGCCTCAGGGATGGACTTTCGGTCCTCCGTCGTCTTGTTCCGGGGCCCGATGGGGTGGCAAGCCTGCTGGAAGCTCCTCTGCCGCTGCGGCTTTCTGACGCACAGCAGCTCCTCCTCCCCCATTTTGCTTACCGCCGCTGTCCTGACATCACACCTTGGATCGGCCTGCTTAGGCCAACTGCCGCTGGGGAAGGGACTTACCTCTGAGACCCCGCCCTTCGGAGGAAGCTGCCCCCGTGTGGCTTCTCCTGCCACAGAACCGACCCATGTGTCTGGGTGAGTCGCTCCCGCTGGGTTGTGCGTGTACCACTTACCACCGTGTGTGTGTGGGTTGTCCTGCTGTGTCCGGCTGTCCACAAAACTTATTATTGCGATGGCCTTCCCACCGATTAATGGGCAGGAAGTCCCATCTGGGATGCCATTGTGGAGACCAGCCTCGACACAGACAGGCAGACACCAAGTGTTCAAACACCACCACCACATGTTTATTTACAATATTTACAATAAATAATGTCCCACACACACCCAGTGCCCCTGCACCACACACCCTCAGTCCAGGCCTCTTAAAATCCTGTCCTCTCTTTGCCGCCTCCACTCCTCTCCTCCAGGCTTCATCCTCTTCCACCTGACTCCAGCTGATGACTGCACGGAGGCAGTCCCTTTTATGTTCACCCGGACGTGCTCCAGGTGCCCTCTGATGAGCTTCCTGCGGCACTTCCTGGTGTGGCGGAAGTGCCGCATGAGCACTGGAAGCACTCCAGGTGTCCCTGGTATTCCTTCTGCCAGCACCTCCGGGTGTGGTGGAAGTGCTGATCTCCAGGGCTTCATAGTCTTCAGGGCACCCCCTGGAGGTGGCCACGGGCCCCTATAGGGTTTAGCATCCATGCTCAATTCCTGTGGCCCCCATACAAACCAGGGCGGCTGCTCTCTCGTAGTCCGGGGGAGGCATAGTCCCTCTCCCGGTCCTTCTCGGCATCCCGGCTGGGCACAGCCCCTAGCCGCCCACCACAATGTATATATTCAAACATAATAGTTAACAAGTAAACTTTGAAGTGGTTTTCAATAACAGCCAAAAGCAAAATCCCAGTGAACAAAAACACTTTGCACCATGTTCAGAAGCATACTTTTTCTTAAGGTGTACTGTATTTTCTTAAAGTCTTTATTGTATTCTTTATTGTGATTCTTATCCTTATTAGTGTATTTTGCATTCTGATTCTTTGCCAAGACTGGTGAGCTTACATTCAAATATCTGTTGTGTGTTTCCATTTGATTGATGTGGGTAAAAGTTTCACCTTCATAAACTAACGGGCACCATGTGCTGAATATGGACAAGTGCCTGCTTTGTCTACTTACACTGACAATGTACATTTGTTGTCAAGTCATTGGGATTCTGATTGCCTCCAGCAGCCTTATTAATGCCCAGGGCACTCTCACTGTAAACTGCATCCAGATGCATGTATTGTAGGTGAAAGCTGGAAAATGTCTGTAGCTTTCAGCAGCTACCATCAGAGAAGTTGCCTTACTCAGTGAAGTAATGACTTTCACACAAACTGACCAAACTTGACTTCAGTACTTACACTTCCAGTTCCTGGAGTTGCATTTTCTCCTCCTTCCAACCCAAATGCAGTCTTGAATACTGTTTGTTTAAAATCATTAGCATTATTTAAAAAGGAGATGATTTATAAGGTCTTTATAAATGTCAAGTTTCAGATTTTAAATGAGGGTCATCTTTCTTCTGTGATTACCACTGTTTAAAGCTTAGTAAAATCTTAACAGCCTTATTTGAACTTTGAACAGCCAAGAGGTGTGTAAACATTGTTTGTTTCTGTTTTTAATCTTTTGAGCTTTATATGAACCTTGTGAAAGAGACATTATCTCCATTTAGTGTGTTCCTTACTACAGTGTCAAGTTGTCTTTCACTACTTTATACCTTTCTTTCATTTTTTGTGTCACTGGCACTTAGAGTCTTTTATGAAAATGGGTTAATAGGTTAATAGGGTCATTACTGTTACGTGTTCAAAGTAGTGTGAAGTTCTTACTTACATGTGCTATCAACATATGAGTATTAATGTGTTCCCTCAAAGCTTCTGTCTTCCACATCTCAAAACGTCTGTCTTCATTATATAAGGATTAAGTTTTTAAATGTGTAAAGCTGTGGATCAACTTTTATTCTTTCTTCATTATTTAGTGGGATACATATATTTAAAAAATGAGGCAATTGCTGAGTCAATTTAAACTCATATTAATTTTTTTTTAACTATTTAATTCTCTTATTCTGATTTTTCATTTTGAACTGACATTTTATGTACTCCATAATTGAATTTCTGATGACAACTGTTACTGAAGTATAAATCAGTATCTGTTGGAAAGTTTCATTAAATTTGTCTTAAAAATGCCCAACATTGAATTTGTATAATTCTTTTATAGTGGAAACTCGTTTGTCATTGCTTGTGACCTTGAGCTTAATGAGGCTGTTAATGCTGGCTCACTGTGATTGTTAAGTGGATAAGAGGGTTTGGAAAATGAATCAATGGAAAAATATTATTACTTTAGACCTGAATTTCTTAACCTTGTTTTACTGGTGACCCAATCTTGCCCTTCTTAGTGTCTTGAAGACCCAATAAATGACGATCGCCAGGTTCTTTGGGGGAGATGGCCCATGGAGAACCTCCAATGACAGTCATAGAAATGTTGATTGCTTAAACTGCCTGTGAGGACCCATCACAAGACACTTCACAAACTGTACACGACCATTTCCCATTGATTACAACGATAAGCCACAACTCTGCTTGACCCAAAAGCAGGAAATCCCGTAGTTTAAGAAAATATGCTTTACGCAAAATTCTAGATAATCAGTAAATATATCACCTATTCCTATCGCCATACTCCCTGCAGTCTGGACTGCTTCTTGCCGTAAATGAGCTATATGATCACATGGGGCCCTATAGAAACACACACAGAGAAAAAGTGTAAAAATAACTGCTTATGCCCAAACTGGTATACTTACTTACTGCTTAGGGCCGCAAAAAGAGTGAAAACACTCCTACCTGCTACTAAGTATAGAGGGTTCCTTTATAAATAGTACCTCTTTAAAGTTAGAATGAAACTTTGTTACCTCTTTCTAAAAATCTCACTTCATTGTCTAATCTTAACTGTGTCTTGATGTAAACTGTCTTTTACTAACCCAAGATGCTGGACATCTTTTTTGCAAAACTTCACAAAATACTTTCCAAAGCTCATACTGTATTAGTAAAGCATGCCAAGCTTTCAGCCAGTCACTCAAGGCGTTCTTCTACGCTCCATCTAAATGTTTTCATTGGCCATATTATTCATAGCTTTCAGCTGGGTTATCATTTTTTGTGGATGATAATCAGATTTATTTCAGCATCAGAAGTAAGTGTACACCAGGGATCACCTGGGTTAGAAAAAATTAAAATGCTAGATGGAGCACAACCTTTTAAAATTAAACTGTAACAACACAGAAATCATCCTAATTAACACTAAATCCCAACTTTAAACAATTTATTCTTTTTCTTTCACTGTCAGAAGATAATGTTATTGTTACACCTTCTTGTTCTATGCAGAATCTGGGAATCATTTTTTGATTCCTTCCTTTCTTATTCAACCCTCATAAATCACATAAAGAAAGCTTCTTTCTTCCACCTCCACACCATATCCTGTGTCTACTCAATCATATCATTTTTGATACTAAACAGCTGTCTGTAAATCTTTACTGATATGTGCCCCTTCTAATCTATTTTCCAGCTGTTTCAAAATTCTGCTGCAAGAGTTCTCACTCAACCCACAACAATGAGCACATAGTGCCTTTCCCCTTTGGTCTTCACTGGCTCTCTGTGACTTAGACAATGGCATAAAAAAGCTTGAAAAGACATTCTGTATCATTACTCTCCAGTTTTCTCACTGCATTCAACTGATGCTGACAATTATGCAGTGCTTTAGACTCACTTGTGTTCCCTATTGCACCCAGACTTTGAATACACATCCCTAGAGTTATGAGATCTGCTGACATATTTTTCTATTAAAAGGCAACTTAAAAATCCATGTATTTTGATGCAATTTAAATTTTATTGACATTGTTCCAGTTTCTCTCACAGTTCACTTTCTTTATACAGGTACTACATTATTTGCTCACTGTTTTCTACCACTGCATATTACATTTCTGCTTATTGTTTTATTAGGTTAACCCAAACATTTTGTACTTTATTTGCTTATCTTTTGTTTGGTGCTTATTACTTTAATACTACGTTCTATCTTTTATTATTTACTGAGGTTTTTCTGTATTTCTTTTCATATTGTGCATTGGGATGGTTGTGAAATGATTTGAGCAAGAGAAAGATGAAATATAAATAATATGTATGATTATTTTTTCTATTACTGTATGCCTGGTGATGAAACCGGACCTTCTGCAAACCCCAAACCCCAACACAATCCCACAAAGGCAGTCCTGGGTTCAAATAAAGGATGGTTTATTAACCAAAAAACCTCCAAAAGTTGCCAAGCACAAAGTTATCTATGTCTTCCACAATTCACTCCACAATACCTTTCCTTTAACCACCATACTGCCCTCCTCCAGTTGAATGTTGCCTTCCTTCCTCCCAGCTGTGACTTGCCTAGATAAGGGGTGCGGTCCCTTTTATTGAGGACCAGTAGTACTTCTGGTGCCAGGGCCACTGCGTGATGGAAGTACTTCTGGGTCATACATACAGTATGTCCCATGAATTAGGGAATACATCTCCCTGCAGGGCCCCCTTGTGGCACCCATGGACCCCACCAGGGCTGTGCTGCAGGACTACAACTCCCAGCATGCCCTACTGGTTCCATACTGGGCACTGATCTCAGGGGCTGCTGCCATGTAGCATCCTGGGGGAATAAAGAGTACCCAGTGACATCATCTTTCTTCGGTGGGCTGTCTGTCAGTCATCACTTTCTAAGTCTGGAACTTTTCTCTCCAGGATGCTTGTCTGTATGCTAGATGCCTTCCATCCAGGTAAGGAACAATCCCTTATTCTGGTCAGGATGCCTGTCCAACCCATGTGGCATCTGCAGTCTTAATTCAAAGAAATGTACATTTTTTTTTTTTTTTTATGAGTGTTAAAACACTGAGTCAGGAGCTGAACTGGCAGACAAATAGTTAAAGTTTCACTATCTTAACTATGAAAAGGGAATTGTATTGGAAATATGCAATTATGCACTTATTTTTAAATTAAGTTAATATAACTACAGTAAGTGTTAATAATTAAATTAAGTAGATAAAGACAAAAGATTAAAACTTAGACTGTATCTATCTGTCCTTGGAGCACAACCCTGGTCACTCAAACAATACACAATCACTAAAGGAAACACAAATACAAGAAAGTTCTGATGTTGGGGCCATCGCTGATGTTGGTACATCCACTCCAAGACATACTTCCAGTACCAGGTGAATTAATAAATCAAAACTTCATTAAGGTACACCTCAGCAAGGAGACCAGAAAGACAATAAGGTAAAAACTTATGACAGGACAATGACCCTAAGCATACAGCAAACATAACACAGGTGTGGCTAAGTGCTAACTCTGCGAATGTTCTTGAGTGACCCAGCCAAAATCTGGACTTGAACCCAATCAAACATCTCTGGACATACCTGAAAATGGCCGTCCACTGACAGCCTCCATCCAACCTGACAGAAGCTTCGGGCGATTTTAAGAGAAGAATGTCATAAAATCTAGTCTGTAATCACTGCCAAAAGTGCTTTAACAAAATACTGAGTAAAGGGTCTGACTACTTGTGTCAATGTGATATTTAAATCTTTTATTTTTAATAAAATGCAGATATTTAAAAAAAAAAAGTTTTTTTCATTCTACATTTATATTTAAATGTGTTTGCTTAGCTAATGCTATTATCCAAAGCGATTTACAAAAGAGGTCAGCATAATTAAATAACAAGTTTACACAACTCCTCTCAAATGAAGAGCTTAGAATGAACATACAAGTGAGTTATAATTCCTAGATAATAAAAATGTAACAGCTAATGTCAGTTAGACAGAAATTCACCAAACAAGCTTCTTAAAAACAATAAGGGAGTCAGAATTCAATATGGATGTGGTCAGCTCGTTCCACCAGCTTGGAGCTACACAAGAAAAGAGTCTGGACTGAGATTTAATACAATGCAGAGGTGGCATCACCGGGTACCGTTCATCAGCAGACCTGAGTGGTTGAGAAGGAGTATAGGACCTCACAAGTGTCTCAGTGTCTCCATGTAATATATATATGTGTGCTAATCCATTGATTATTGTGTAGGCAAGCATCAAGGATTTGAATGTAATACATGCTGCTACAGGGAGTAACATGTGCCCATCTCGGCTGAATGGATGCTAGATGTTCTGCTGCATTTTGAATAATCTGCAGCTGTTTGGTGACCCATGACAGTACTGCCACCAGCAGTGACTTGAAGAAGTCCAGACATGACAAGACCAAAGACTGGACCAGGGATTGTGCTGCATAGCCTGTTAGATACAGTCTGCAGATATTGTATAGAGTGAATCTTTAAGACTAAAAGGCTATTGCAACATGGTCCATGAAGGACAGCTGGTCATCGATCATGACTCAAAGGTTTTGTACTGAGTTGGCAGGAATTAGTGATAATGAACAAAGCTTAGCAGCGATGGGTTGCTGAGCAGACAGTCAAGCTGTAATAACAAGAAGGTTTGTCTTTGCCAGATTGAGCTGGAGATGGTGTTTCTTCATCCCACTTGCAATATTAGTTTGATATGCAGGGATTATGGCTGCAACCATGTCGTCCTTTGAAAGGAACTACCGGTACAACTGTGTTTCATCAGCGTAGCTCTAATAAGAGAAACCATGGGACTTGATGAAGGGACCCAGTGAGGAGGTGTATAGGGAGAAGAGGATAGGGCCCAGCACCTATCCTTGGGGCACCCCAATGCTTCCCTGGTGCACCCTTGACATCTCTCTATACCAGGACAAATGTTAGGATCTGTTCAAAAGATAGAACTCGAGCCTCCTGAGAACAGTCCCAGTGATGCCAGAAAACAGAAAGGGTGGCAAAGAGGATTTGGTGGTTGACCATATTGAAGACAAGGGTATTGAATTTTATTTATTTAAAGCTGCAACATAACTAAAATGTGTGAAAAGCAAAGGGGTCTGAATACTTTCTGAAGGCACTGTATAATGGTAGAGTCAATCTCTGGTTGATTGACCAAGCATGTGAAACCAAATGTTGCATATAACCGGTTCACCATGTAAAACTAAAATAGATATGTTTCTTTAAGATTGTGCTTATATTAAACAACATCACATACAGTAACTGGCATGTTTATGGAACATTCATTGTAATGATTTATAAAATAACCAATAAAAAATCTTGAAATTCACAAAAAACATATATATGGAATGTATGTATAACAATATATATCTTTCAATCATATATTTATTCTATGAATAATTCTGTGGCTAGTGTCTCAGAGGTCTGGCATCCTTGGTTTGAGACCTGTCACTATGTCTGTTGTTGGTTACTTCTTTCTCCCATCACTGCCAGCATAGACTGTGACCCTTAATTGGGTTAAGGGAATTTGAGAATATTATATTATGAAATGTAATGTACATATTCTCTAACTGCTTTGTGCATCAACTTTCTCACAAAATTTGCCATCATTTTAGAAATGAAAATAGAAGAAAAAACACCTTCAGGAAGTAACAATGATAATGATGATAAGTGTGGCACCCATGAAAATACCATTGAGCTAATGATTCTGGAAGGGTGTCACATATAATGATGGCAAATAGACAGCCTTTTTTCATTTAACAAGTTACCATCTATCAGAGTGTATTTTCAGTTGGTGATATATCGCAAAGGATGACAGGAAAGTGCTCTTCAATGATTCCTGACAGTAGTGATGTAACTGTTTCCTCCTGACTACTTAGAAAAATGCAGCAAGGCAGTTGACTGCTTTGGACAGCTTGCAATGAAAATGGTACTGGTATTCAGCTTCTTGGAGCATAGATGGTTGCCTTGATTTTATGGGATTGATCTGTACAAAAATTAAAGTTCAGTGTTACGAAAAGCATACTTGGCATAATGACATGTTTGTATTTGCTGCATATTCTCATTCAGCATTAAGACAGGAAGCTCCACTTCATTTATTAGGGTTGCTATGGAATTCGCATCTCATTCACAAAGTTCATGTTCATAATGCGCTCTTCTCCTTAAGACCTATCCACTCTACCTGATATATATAGCACTGAAATTCTGTTAATGTTTTGAATGACCTAGTATAGTTATTTAAGTAATTAAAATTAGGTGTAGTATTTTTAGTATTTCTGTAAACTCTGGGGTGCTGGTGCTGGTATCTCATTTCTATTTCTCCAATAGTCAAAATTTTGTTTTCGCATCTAATGACATTTTACATGATGTTGCATTGCACAGAGAGGTTGAATGGCAAAATCTCCAAAATTGGCTTGTAGTATGTCTGTAGAGTGTCTTGGAACTGAGCCCTCTACGTCATCAGGCTACAGCACACAGAATTGACATTGCTTCTCCCCATTCTTAAAGTTCATGGATACCTTAGTATTTTTAAAACAAAGGCGTTATTGCAAGAAATTACTTTTAATCATGAAAAAAAAATGTTGAGGTCTCTAATTCGCAAAAACTATATAGCCAAAATGAAGTATATTATTTAAAGTTCTTGTTGTACAGGAGATATCCATCCATCCATCCATTTTCCAACCCGCTGAATCCGAACACAGGGTCACGGGGGTCTGCTGGAGCCAATCCCAGCCAACACAGGGCACAAGGCAGGGAACCAATCCAGGGCAGGGTGCCAACCCACCGCAGGACACACACAAACACACCCACACACCAAGCACACACTAGGGACAATTTAGAATCGCCAATCCACCTAACCTGCATGTCTTTGGACTGTGGGAGGAAACCGGAGCGCCCGGAGGAAACCCACGCAGACACGGGGAGAACATGCAAACTCCACACAGGGAGGACCCGGGAAGCGAACCCGGGTCCCCAGGTCTCCCAACTGCGAGGCAGCAGCGCTACCCACTGCGCCACCATGCCGCCCACAGGAGATATTCTAATCTTTAAATCATATGTCTTTTTACTATACCTGATATCAATTGAAATGAAATCTTAAGAAGTACAGTACTAACATACAGTATTTCTCTAGCTTTGCTTTGATATGTGACATTTTTTCTTATTTCAGTTATCCTATTGGGTAATAGAAAAACAAAAATTCTAATTTATGAATTGTGTATAGTTAAGACTGCTCCATTGCCAGAGAATGTCTCAATTTCCAGTAAATTGCCTTTAGTTATCTCATGGGAACAGCAGTTTACTTTTGGGCTTAAATGATCACACGGCCAAGAAGATAAGTAAAAGGAAAAATAAACTTAACTAAATTAAGGAAATCTCATCATTTTCATATAACATGCAAGGCTGAAAATAGTGCACAGGCACAGGAACTGACAAAAGAAAGAAACAG
This sequence comes from Erpetoichthys calabaricus, assembly GCF_900747795.2. Classification (NCBI taxonomy): domain Eukaryota; kingdom Metazoa; phylum Chordata; class Cladistia; order Polypteriformes; family Polypteridae; genus Erpetoichthys; species Erpetoichthys calabaricus. The sequence continues at coordinate 66,179,122 of NC_041400.2, read as the reverse complement.
AGGCCAAAGTTCTGCCGCTTGTAATAATCAAGAGCAGTTCTGCCATATGCTGTAAAAGCATAGCGTAATGAAGGAAGAATAACAGAGTGGTACAATTAATTAAATAACCAGTTATTTCAGGTTTACGGTCTCTTGTCAGATGCTTTCATTTCTAGATGCTGCAATGTGCAGATATTGAAAACACAAACAACGTTTTTATAACTTAGCCACTAGAACTGTAAATATCACTACACAGTGACTCTGATTCTGTCTGGAAGGGAACCTAATTCAAAAGTGACTTTTAATAGTTATACATCACATTTTATATATTTTTGTCCAACTTACATTCTTATGGGGTATTTGCAGGGCTCCTGTAAGGTGGATAATTTGACTCTGGAACGTGAGGTTGTAGCTGTGGGTAACTTCTTTTGCACATAGAACTGAAGACCTATTACAAGACAACTACTGACATCACTTCTGCCTCTTCCTAAGGCCGGGTTTATTCTTCACGCGACGTGACACATGCGCCTACGGACGCTACTGCTATGCAAGCGGTGTTCTGTTTATATTTGTGAAGCGTACCTTATGTAAATCTGGAGTACTCCACCAGGTGGAAGAGATATCATCATGATGAGAAAACAATGTTCGACTTCACAGTGTTGTGAATTGCTGGAAAATTTTTTTAATGATTAATCGGGAGCGAGGTAGAAAATGATCCCTGGACTGGGCATCAGCTGTCACAAGGTGATTACAAGCACACACATACACTAGTGTCATTTTAGAATCACCCAATCCCCAAAGCTGTATGTCCTTGGAAGGAAACTGGAAAAAAACATGGAAAACCACCAGGAAAACATGCAGACTCCAAGCAGGAAACACCAGGGATGTGACTCCCTACTGCAAGGTATCTGTGCTATTATTCTGTCACCATGCCCCCCCCACATCTGTAAGTATTAACAGTATTAATTATTTAAATGAAGTTAATGATTTATCTGTAAAATGTAACATACTTGCTTTAATACATTTCATCGTGGAAATGATATCAAGTATAAATGTAAGGATTCTAAATATGTAGAGTGCTGGAATATCATAAGTTTAATGTGTTCTGTGTGGCAATCACTGCCTGCTGCTGTTGTTAACGCAGGAGGAAGCTCCAGAAGCATGTAGCAATTAACAAGTGGGGCAGTTTTCAGTTGATATTTACGATGTTTTAATTTAATGAAAAAATAAACTACAAGTTTAAAGTTAAATTTTCCAGTTTAATCACCCAATAGACCTTTTTTTCTTCACAGTCACACTTATTTTTTTTCTCTGTGGCTCAAATACATTCTGATGCTGTTGCGAAGGTGCAAAAAAAAAGAAAAAAAGGCAATACAGAAGATGGTATGTGAGACCTTCAAAATGTATCGTGTCATTATGATGAGGAATAGGTAATGCTTGTATTGCCTATGCGAGAAACAGAATACATTTGTATGCATTTAAGTTTGATGATTTGCTTCACTGCATCAAACCATTCATTAAATATCGAAGCACGCACATTGATCCTGTAGGATCTGCAAGGCGGCTTGCTATCACATGTTGTTAGTAAACAGAGGCTCTGCTGTCACATTCCAACTTGAACACACTGCGTCCCCCGATTTTTTGCTGGTACTGCATTTCTGGGGACGTGCTCAGAGGACGGGTCAAATGAACACTGGGAACGCATGGCAGCCATGATGCATGCGTGTATATGTTATGAGTGTGAAGTATAAACTGGCCCTTAGAAGTCCTTCCTCTTACACTCTAGACCAAGGTGGCTGCAGGTTTTTCTTCCAACCCAGTTGCTTAATTAGAAGCCAATCCTCACCAATAACAGGTCTTATTTAATGTCATGGCTTGTTAATGTTTTAACTCTATCATGTCAGTCCATTATTAAATTATAGATTTTTTTTTCTTTCTAATAATACATGTATCAATCAAGTGATTTGAAGCCTAAAATGTATAATTTTCAGTTCTTCACTTTCTTTTCAGCTTCCTTCTGAGTACTTAATTAAACCACATAGTGAATGATAAATACACACAGGTGGGAATGGAGACAAGCTAGATGTTGTAATACAGGTTCCTTTGTCATTTGCATCTTATTGCTAATAAGGAACAGTTAAAACAATGAATACAGTAATCCCTCCTCCATCGCGGGGGTTGCGTTCCAGAGCCACCCGCGAAATAAGAAAATCCGCGAAGTAGAAACCATATGTTTATATGGTTATTTTTATATTGTCATGCTTGGGTCACAGATTTGCGCAGAAACACAGGAGGTTGTAGAGAGACAGGAACGTTATTCAAACACTGCAAACAAACATTTGTCTCTTTTTCAAAAGTGTAAACTGTGCTCCATGACAAGACAGAGATGATAGTTCTGTCTCACAATTAAAAGAATGCAAACATATCTTCCTGTTCAAAGGAGTGCGCATCAGGAGCACAGGCTGTCAGAAACAGAGAGGAAAGCAAACAAATCAATAGGGCTGTTTTGCTTTTAAGTATGCGAAGCACCGCCGGTACAAAGCTGTTGAAGGCAGCAGCTCACACCCCCTCCGTCAGGAGCAGGGAGAGAGAGAGAGAGAGAGAGAGAGACAGAGAAAAACAAAACAGTGAAAAATCAATAGGTGCCCTTTCAGCTTTTAAGTATGTGAAGCACCGTGCAGCATGTCGCTTCACGAAGCAGCTGCACACAGAAGGTAGCAACGTGAAGATAATCTTTCAGCATTTTTAGACGAGCGTCCGTATCGTCTAGGTGTGCGAAGAGCCCCCCTGCTCACACCCCCTACGTCAGGATCAGAGAAAGTCAGCGCAAGAGAGACAGAGAAAAGTAAGTTGGGTAGCTTCTCAGCCATCTGCCAATAGCGTCCCTTGTATGAAATCAACTGGGCAAACCAACTGAGGAAGCATGTACCAGAAATTAAAAGACCCATTGTCCTCAGAAATCCGCGAACCAGCAAAAAATCCGCGATATAAATTTAATTATACTTACATATAAAATCCGCGATAGAGTGAAGCCGCGAAAGGCGAAGCTCGATATAGCGAGGGATCACTGTACAGTTGTTAAGGACGAAATAAGCAATTAAGGGTTCAAAATCTTAACAAGCAAGACCACTAAAATGAAGCAGAAAAATGTCACTTGAGCAATAAGTGCTTTATAAGTAATGAATGATTTCCCATGAAACATCTGGTTTGGAAGAAAAACCTGAAGCCACTGTGGCCTTCAAGGACCAACGTTGCTCAGCCCTGATTTAAAGGGTCTGAGTCTTAAATAGCAAATATATGAAATTAAATTATTTAGTAGCAAAAACTGGTCATTAATTAAGAAAATTATTAGAATGAAAACCTGTAACCATTGTGACTCTCCAGGATTGGAGTTGGCCACTCCTGGTTTAGACTGTTCGTAAGAATGGACAGTGCTGGAAGTTGGCATGCAGTCTTGGTTCTGAGTGTGACAGAGCTTGTCACACGCAACAACCTTTCACCACTTTGACCTGAATGGTCCCATTTGTTTTTGTTAATTTTATTCCATTTTGTGGCCAGCCAGCCAATCCATCAAACAGGGTGATGCCGCATGGCACCCTATATGTTCACACTGTTCTGAATCCCTATTTTACAATTTTACTGAATGATATTTTCAATGTTCTGTAGAAGAGGTTTCCAAAAATCATATATTTGTTCACTACAACATTTCAGTGATTTAGTAGTAAAGCATAAGCTAGACATTCAAAAATGAACAAAGGTAACAGAGTACAAAGATAGTATTTGATCATCTGCATCTAAAAATGAATAATCATTGTTGATACATTACCTTTACTTACTGGAAAACTGCAACTGAGGAGATTCTCTGGAAGCAATCCTTATTCTATGGACCTTCTAAGGTTCTATGTTAAAGTGGTATGAAGAATCCTTTCACTGAGAAACCTCTAGCAGATTTTCTTTAGGATGAACAGCAGACCATTTATCACTCTCATGTCCATCTAATCATTCTTACATGTCAAAATTCTATATGACTAATTCCATTAACTATAAAATAGACATTGATGCACACCCCATTTGTGACATATTAAGAAATGACATCTTACAGACTTTTGCGTTTTCTACAGCCATGTTAATGTTGGCCAATTATGCATTTTAAAACATTTGTTGATTTGCTACTTACAATATAGAATGTCAGAATAGTGAAATTAAATTTGCTCCCCAGCACTTTGAACATTAAGTGATGCAGGAACTGAGTCGGTCCTTCATAGATCATTTCTGTAGATATTCAAGGCAGTCACCTTTATGTCCCCACTGTTGCCATAGCAATGTTTTTATGACAACTGTTCTTGATACAGTTGTCACACAATAAAGAAACTTTGTCTGGCTATGATGGAAAATGCTAGATTATTAAGTCACAATTACTTAGAAACTATTAGCAGTTGCAGTTTCCATCTGTTTTCTCCAAATGTTTTGTGTAGTAGCATCTTTCCTTGTGCCAATTAACTTTACAACCAGACAAAAATGCTATAACTTACTTTGCATTGTTTTTAGAAATTAAGGAGAGTAACATTTACAACAAAGACCATGAAGCCACTAGTCAGTGATCAATCCTGAAACTGAGGATTTGGTAATTGTCACATCTTCTGCTTTATGGTTGTGAACCACTTTGTAAATTAGTTTCAGATATTAAAACTTAAAGAATAATGTGCCCATTTATTTGTATATGTTATTAGCCACATGTAGTTTGTAATGATGGCAGAGATAACAAACACTGGAAAACATGAAACATATCAAAAATGTCCATACCAAAATTCCCCTTTCCTCGTTCATCAAATCCACATATTGAATCATCCAGTCATTTGAGCACAATGTGCATAAGTCATATATTTTTTGTTAAAATGATTTTAAATAAATACCTCTGGAAAATTAGAGTAGTCCACAAACAGAAGCTCCTTCACACAAAATCATGCTTCTGAATTGAAGCCCCACTCTCCCCCTCTTTGACTGGTCAAGAGCCCTGTCTTCAATTCAAAAGCATGATCCTGTGTGAAGGGGTTTCTTTTTGTGGACTACTTTCTGTGCCTTATTGACAGTGGTATAGGAGGCAGTAGCAAGAGCTGCATAATGGGAAAAAGCAGCAAAGTCTAAATTCTGACCAGAGCATGTCTGCAGTGTAAAATGAATGCCTACAAAGGAAATCCGCAATACCTAATTTAGAAAGATCTATGGTATTTTACCTAAAAATAGAAAATAAGAAAAAAATAATTCAAATTGCTTTATGGAGAGTTTGGTAGGAATATGTTAATGTATTCTTAATGAACTGAACAAGGAGAACCATTGCTTACCATTTAACTTTATCAGTATCTCTAAGTGATTAAATCATATTAAATCTTTCTCTTTCAATACCCTACAGATCAACTGGAGAGGGGCTTGTCTGAATAAGCTGTAGTATTATATGCTTTATTCGTCTATAATGTTTATAAAGAAACCTGAAATCAATTAAACTAAAAAAGATAAAGAGTAAGCACCAATAATGATAGGTTTGGGGTTGAACTGTATTTTTAAATATGCACTGGAAAAAAGTGCCCCAGGCACCTACTTTGGCAGTACTCTAAGTAGTAACACTGGCACAAAGTGCGAGTGGATTATGATGCTCCCACAAAACACACATTTGCAGAAATCAGACATACCTTTGTACAATTGTGATAGAATTTCTAAAAAAATATGAGCAATCAGACAAAACTACATTCTTTTATTTAGGAATAGTGGTCAGGTGAATCTCTTTATTATCACAGAATAGTGTGTTCAATAGTAATAATAATGCTAACTGAAGTCACATAGATTGCCCAAAAGTTGAAATACCCTTCAATGTTTATCGTGATAATATTTACTCAAGTTGACATACACAGGTTGAGCTGGCTATAAAGGTAAGTAACTCTACCCGGGCTAATTTCACTTTTGCTTCCTTCAGACATTCAAAATATCTCTGAAAACTGTAGCAGAAGCAGAAGTATTTCAATGACATTTTCAGAACTCAAATGTTAAAGCAAAACTAGTGAACTGAATAGCAAAGCTTGAAACAGGCAATAGACTGAAATTAGATAGCCATGATACATTACATTACACTGCCAATATCTAACCACAATTCCTTTAACAGCATTAACAGGACACACACAGCACAACATAACTATTGAGTCTGAATGGCATAACCAATCACAGACAATGGGTGCATTTCATAGTGAAAAGTAATAACTGTCTGCGATCATAAATAAGTAACTAATCTAGGAGGATTGTGTTCCTCTACAACATTTCATTGTCTAAAGGGCTACCACCGTTATTATTTTTGGCTGACTGTCAGAGCCTGACAAATTGGTAGAAAAAGAAAAATGTAACAATATTTGAATTTCCAACTGAAGTAATGTATGTTTTGCATAAAAATGACTTAAAATATACTAGTACAAATTGAAAAGGATAAGATAATATGATCCATTTTAGCTGAAGAAGTATAGAGGACACACCACAAGAAAGAGGCACGACTGCATTATTAACAATAATAATAGTGCTTTGCTGTTTTTGTTCTTGTAGATATCCATCCATCCATCCATTATCCAACCCGCTATGTCCTAACTACAGGGTCACGGGGGTCTGCTGGAGCCAATCCCAGCCAACACAAGGCAGGAAACAAACCCAGGGCAGGGCGCCAGCCCACCGCAATCTTGTAGATATAACATATTTAATATTGTGAATCTTTGCTGTTGTAGTTACTAGAGGTTTAAGCCAACATCAACCAAAAGGGTTATAAATAACAATCTGATGCCTCTGCACATTAAAACATTTGGAATTGTAACAGTTAAAACAGTAAAGTTTTGACAGCTATATGTCAAATACAATTCTCAGACCACATCTTTTGTGTACCATAATCATGTACCATCAGTTTGATTAAAATTCTTTTTCAGCTTTTCCTGTTCTAACAGCAGCCCTTTAGCTATTATTAGAGTCAGCAAATAAAACACAGAACAACTAATGCACATATAAAAAAAAGAATACTAACCCAGAATAAATTTTCTTTCCTAACTTATAATCTAGTATACTTTCCATCTTCAGTTTAACATGTGTAATGGGTGACAACATGATGCTTAAGCTACATATCTCCTCTGTTCAGGAAGACATATATCTACTTCTTATTGTGATAGTGGGAATGTCCCATTTACAGATGAAGTTTTTATCATTTACATTAGCTGAGGGGTTATGATTTAAGAGTAGAGCCTATAAAATTCTGCTCCAAATCCATCTGGGAGATGTGTCTTGCCATTTGGAAGTGCTTACATTACATTATCTGTTTCTACAGTTGTAAACTTAGAAGTTAATTTATCCCTGGCTGCATCTTCCACTCTTGAGCAAATCAAAAGAATCAAAGAAATCTGATATTTCAGAGGCTGAAGCATTGCACTTATAGAAGTATAAATTTTCAAAAAACATTCCTTAAAGAAATTATTAATTTATGTCTGTTTAGAGATCAGTTCCCTAAGGTTGTGAATCAGACTGCTTGCCTGCAAAGTTTCACACGTAACTCTTTAGGCTTGCACCCTAATGCAAACATTTTTTAAATAACCAATACCAATATTATGATATTCATATTTCCATTTTCAATAATGAAACTTACTTACTCGGATTGCTTTAAGTATAGAAACTGGATTTCCATTTCAGATAGCCCATAGCATTACTCATTTTTCCCAAAGTCTTCATTTGTGATAATAAGCACTTTGTACCATCAAAAAAACATTTGTATCATGCAGTGAATTTTATGCTTTAATATTATTCATTTATAGACACAGTTGTAGAGTTGTTGAAAATAAGACTTCTGTCTCAGACTCAGAATCCAAGTTTAGTTTATACTTTGTATATGCTTTGTTTCTATCTATAGCTTTTATAGGAGGTATTGCTATTCTAGGGTGAGTTTTCCAAAACAAATGAATTTTAAAAATTAAAGACCAACTTTACAATCTGCATTGTAATGCATGTGCTTTATGGGAGTGTGCTGGAGGATCTGTACAAGAGGTAACACAGGAGACAGTTATAAACGAGACTCAGTCACTCACCTCTCTTCTGTTTTTCACCCCAGAGAGAAGAACGATCCCACACCAGATGAATGACTTCACTTCTGGCTGGTTTCAGAACGACTGTCTGTATCAGCCCAAATCAGATCCAAAACAGACCTAGCCAGACTGTCACTTTTTGCCTGCCTCTGTAGGAGTTATTCTAGCCCATAGAAGTCATTCAATTGAAGCCTTTGTTTTGTTGAAAGAACTTATCTCTGTTTGCTTTGGTTTACTTTTCATTTTTCTACGTTTATTAGAATTGTTGCTATAAAATGGGGTGCACCAAGAAGACCACACCCCATTTAAACTGCCTTGATCTGTTCTGTGTTCACAACATATATAATGTACATCATACTTGCTCATGGGTTTCTCAAACTCTTCCTTATCAGACATTTTTGGAATAAGTTTAGCAAAGTCAATTGAAAACCAATAAATTGACAATAATTCTGGTGGGATAAAATAAAGTTGTGAAACATAATATGAAGTAAACATGACCTCATTATTTAATAACCATTTAAGTCAAACTGTATAAATAAGCACAAAATTGACCACATAATGTTTTTAAAGATAAATACTACTAAAATGACCAGCACCAGCAAAGAAAACCACACTTTTTTAAAGAAGTGCTCACTCTTCTTATAGATGACAACAGAGTGTTGTTACTCAATGAGGGGTGTGACAGCCTTTCCAACAGCTAGAAGAAATAAAAAATGGGATGAGATAGTGGGGAGAAAAAGTGACTGCACATCACAACCTACCCTTATTCTCTTCTCAGATGCATACACCTGGAGGCAATGTGTAAATTTCTTGTGTATATATTTAATTTACATAATCTATTATTTTTACATAACTCTTAAAAAAAGATAATTAAATATTAAATCCTTTGATGTATTAAAATTTCCTACACTCCTTCAGGCAGTGCACAGTGTTTATTTCTCAAATGAATGGGGAATAACTCAAGTATAATGAAATAAAAAATAAAGTCTTTTCATTGAAAAAAATTAAAAAAGAATGTTGTTATTTAAAATCGTAGTGATGATGTCTGCACCAGCCTGTTATACACTGGCTGCTCCAAGACTAGGAATTTTGCCATTTTCAATCTCCATTCTTTTCTTCCTTATCCTCACTAGTTAATGGGTGGCTTGTTTTCACAGTAATGGTGAGTGGCATTGGTCAAACACCTACAGCATGGCTGAAGAGGAAAAGTGATGCCACCCAATGATTTACAAAGATAACAGAAGCACGTTTTCCACATGCGAATATTGTGTTCCACTATGCTTGATTGTTAATATGCTTCATTGTATTGTTCTTCTGCTGGTATCTGGGGTTGTCAACAAGTATCCATGTAGGGGATACCAGCTATATTCCAGCACTCATTCATCACCTAACTTGTCTTATTTTGTCTTCTGGCACATTCCTGAATTGGCAGAGATAAATACTTTGTGGATATTCCCAGGCCACTTTGCCACATTATCAACAAAGAGTCCTTCATTATTGCAAATTATATGTATGGCCAATGCAAAAAACCTTCATGGAAGGTATGACTAGACTCCAAAAGTGAGGTCTTATGAATGGTTATTAGCTACAAACCAATAAGTTAAATCAAAAGTTAAATCAGATAATGTGTAAATGTTGAATTCATTAGCTGGTGGTCAGGTACAAAGATACAAATTTCAGAGAATATTATTTTGATAAGATTTTCACTATTGCAGCTGTATTATCTCTCCCCAAAGGTAGCAATCTCCAGTTCATTTCTCCTCTTTTCTTTTGTTCCTTCATAATCAGTTGGAACATGCAAAGTGAAGCTAAAACACTGACACTTTTTAATTTGAAAAAGCATTAGAAATTATTTTAATGACCATGGTTTAATCCTACAAATGATTACTGCATTTCATCATAAAAATATAAATTAAGTCAAGTTTTCTTACTCTAATTTTCAGAGAGTTGTTTATTGTTTCTTATTCTTATTCTGAATGTTGTGTCTCAACAATGTTTCAAGTATGATTTATTTAATCATGTGTGTGTTTATATTCCTTTTGTATCTTTATGAATATTTGTGATGGGCTCGGTAGATTAATAGCTAAGTAAAGCTTAATGCCATCAGTGCATGAATTAAAATTAAGTTCTTATTTATGCATAACATAATATACATAGATTATCTTAAGCCTGTTAGTGAAATACAGGTTTGCAGAGTGCCACTGTTTATCCTGAAAATAAAACACAACAGGATGTAACATAAGAACATAAAAATATAAGAAATTTGACAAATGAGAGGAGACCATTCAGTCCATTAAACCCATTTGTTTAGCTAATAGCTAAGCTGTCCCAATATCTCATCCAGATTCTTCTTAAAAGTTGTCAAGGTTTATGCTTCAACTAAATGTATTTGTAGTTTGATCCAGAGTTCCACAACATTTTGCGTAAAGAAGTGCTTCCTGGCTTCACTTTTAAAAGCACTTCCCCTTAATTTCCACGTGATATCTTCAAGTAAGTGATTCACCCTTAAGCTGAAAGAATATTGCTGGATCTACTTTTTCAATGTCTTTGAGGACTTTAAATACCTAGTTTTGGTCCACACACAGTCTTCTCTGCTCGAGACTAAAGAGGTTTACTTCTCTGAACCTGTCAGAGTAGGACTGTTCTTAAGTTCTGAGATGCACCTGGTTGCTCTCCCTTGCAGTGTTTTTTTTGTAGTGTGGTAACCAGAACTGCAAACAATATCCCAGATGTGGACTTACTAGTGTATTATATAGTTTGAGCATAACATCCGTTGACTTAAATTCAACAGTCTTTATGATATAAGCTAACATTTTATTTTTCTTCTTAATTGTCTCTGTACATTGCTTGGTCAATTAAAACATGTCAGCATATACACTTAAATCCTTTTCAGAGGTTATTTCCTGTATGACAGTGTCTCCCACCTTCTATTTCTAATTGATGTTTCTTTTGCCCACATGTAACACTTTGATTTTTCTACATTAAACTGCATTTTTCAGTTATTTGCCCAGTTCTGAAGATTGTTTAGGTCTTTTTGAATTATTTTTGTTGCCTCCTCAGTGTCTACCAACTAACTGACATTGACCCTGAGTTTGCATGGTGTGAGTGAGTCATCAATTGGTCAGCACACACATCTTTATGATGCACATGGGAATGGGGGTACCCTGACAAAATTTAAAGAATGAAGGGTTTGAACTCTGGATCTTCTAATCTTAGTCCATCTTTTTCTTTTGTAAAGATTTCAGTGATATACTGTATATGTAATATTACAGAAATTCCAAATGATACTAAAATTAATGCCGTCTTGATGTGAAATTTTTGGAAACTGCTGTAAATTTCTACAGACTCCTAATAGCAAACATGGTCTTTTTAACATCAAAAAGATAATGCGATTCTGGTAACTATAGATTGGTTAGTTTAAAATATATCACAGGTACCTGTAAAGCACAACACATATGCGCTTTAGAAATAGGTGTACATAGGGAAGATTGCTCTTTACTAATATACAATACCTTTGTTTTATGGGTAAGCAACAAAAGGATTTGATTATTATATTATTATTATTATACTAGTGAAATGTGCAGACCCACATTCCTAAAATACAATATTACAAAAAGCTAGCTATAAACAACAGAAAATTTTCTCCCCTTTGTTTACAAACATAGCAACTTACATTTGATTATGAATTCTGAACATGTAGAGTATATACTGTGTCCTGGGGGATTATCAATCGATGGGCTAGTGGAGACCATGCTTTAATTACAAGAAACTTTTCTGTCCACCGGTAAAGTGCCAACAAGGTTACCGCTGTCTACACTTTTTTTAAATTTCCAGAACATATTAAGTTATAAACATTAAATTAAAACTAAGATCAAAGTTCTAGACCCATTAGCTCACAAGTAATTGTGTGAAAGCCAAAGACAGACAAACATCAGCATTTTATATATATATATATATATATATATATATATATATATATATATATGACACAATATTAAAAAAAAACAAAGTAAATGATAAACGAAATGGGGCAGAAGTGGAAGTGCTGATTGAAGGCTAATGAACAGTGCTGTAATTATAGGAAATGTGATCAGGACAATTGTGCCAGGGCTATGGTGTCTGCATGGTTGTCATTTCCAAAGGCTTCATTATTAACATGTTTTATTTACATGATATAAGAAAAAAAATGTTTAAGGGTGTTATCATTCATACAACTCCATAAAGCTTAATTATGACTATTAAATTTTATGCAGCTTATTCTTTACATATCTTATAGATTGATGCTTAGGGTAATAAAGGATAAAGAAGGAAACATACTCACAAACGAGGAGAGTGTGTTGAGCAGATGGAAAGAGTACTTTGAGAGGCTTATGAATGAAGAGAATGAGAGAGAGAAGAAGTTGGATGATGTGGAGATAGTGAATCAGGAATTGCAACAGATTAGCAAGGAGGACGTAAGGACAGCTATGAAGAGGATGAAGAATGGAAAAGCTGTTGGTCCAGATGACATAACCGTGGAAGCATGGAGGTGTTTAGTAGAGATGGCAGTGGAGTTTTTAACCAGATTGTTTAATGGAATCTTGGAAAGTGAGAGGATGCCTGAGGAGTGGAGAGGAAGTGTACTGGTGCCGATATTTAAGAATAAGGGGGATGTGCAGAACTGTAGTAACTACAGGGGGATAAAATTGATGAGCCACAGCATGAAGTTATGGGAAAGAGTAGTGGAAGCTAGCTTAAGAAGTGAGGTGATGATCAGTAAGCAGTAGTATGGTTTAATGCCAAGAAAAAGCACCATGGATGCGATGTTTGCTCTGAGGGTGTTGATGAAGAAGTACAGAGAAGGCCAGAAGGAGTTGCATTGCGTCTTTGAGGACCTGGAGAAAGCATATGACAGGGTGTCTCGAAATGAGTTGTGGTATTGTATGAGGAAGTCGGGAGTGGCAGTGAAGTATGTAAGAGTTGTACACGATATGTACGAGGGAAGTGTGACCGTGGTGAGGTCTGCAGTAGGAGTGATGGATGCATTCAAGGTGGAGGTGGGATTACATCAGGGATCGCCTCTGAGCCCTTTCTTATTTCCAATTGTGATGGACAGGTTGACAGACGAGATTAGACAGGAGTCCCCTTGGACTATGATGTTTGCTGATGACATTGCGATCTGTAGCGATAGTAGGGAGCAGGTTGAGGAGACCCTGGAGAGGTGGAGATATGCTCTAGAGAGGAGAGGAATGAAGGTCAGTAGGAACAAGACAGAATACATGTGCGTAAATGAGAGGGAGGTCGGTGGAGTAGTGAGGATGCAAGGAGTAGATTTGGCGAAGGTGGATGAGTTTAAATACTTGTGATCAACAGTACAGAGTAATGGGGATTGTGGAAGAGAGGTGAAAAAGAGAGTGCAGGCAGGGTGGAATGGGTAGAGAAGAGTGTCAGGAGTGATTTGTGACAGACGGATATCAGCAAGAGTGAAAGGGAAGGTCTACAGAGCGGTAGAGGGACCAGCTATGTTATATGGGTTGGATAGAGTGGCACTGACCAGAAAGCAGGAGACAGACGGGAAGGTAGCAGAGTTAAAGATGCTAAGATTTGCATTGGGTGTGACAAGGATGGACAGATTTAGAAATGAGTACATTAGAGGGTCAGCTCAAGTTGGACTGTTGGGAGACAAAGTCAGAGAGGCGTGATTGCAATGGGTTTGGAGATGTGCAGAGGAGAGATGCCGAGTATATTGGGAGAAGGATATTAAAGATAGATCTGCCAGGTAAGAGGAAAAGAGGAAGGCCTAAGAGGAGGTTTATGGATGTGGTGAGAGAGGACATGCAGGTGATGGGTGTAACAGAACAAGATGCAGAGGACAGAAAGATATGGAAGAAGATGATCTGCTGTGGCAACCCCTAACGGGAGCAGCCGAAAGAAGAAAAAGAAGAAAGATTGATGCTGGCTTTTACATAGACATTGGTTTCTGAGACAACATATAATGCACAGGTAATAACTGAAGCACTGGTGAGTTAGGATAAAGACAGCAGCACCACAGGTAAAGGATATGGCAGAGCACAGTGTCCTTTCACATAAATGAGCAATTGTGTAAATCAATAACTTTTAGGGGAAACATTGTGTTCTACAGACACTGAGCTATTATTTGTCTTTTCAGAATTATTTTCAGAATTATTTGTTAAAATTATACACACTATTCGTTCTAAGGCAAAACCTACCATCAAAACACAGAGAATTAATAATATGGTACAAGATTTTTCAGTGTCTCTCACCAGATATGACAAATTTTGTTCTCATAGACGTCAGTCACTGCAATTTGAAGAAATCTCTGACACACACACTTATATCAATATGTAACTTACCTAACAAGGAACAATAAAACTCTTGATCTTAGCTATGGGTAAATTAAGGAAACATACAAATAATAACCAAACTATCAGCAGGCTCCTATGATCACTGTTCTGTTGAGCTGTGTGTGAAAAGGAAACAATTACAGTACATAGAAGACAATTAAGGTCTGGTGTGGAGATTCTATTCAAAGTCTACAAGGATGCTATCATAGAAGAGCTTCTAGCTATCTGGACTATGGAATACAAACTATAAAGACAGGCTGAAGGAGTTGAATCTCAATAAGTTATTGGCTTTGGCTGTAGGATTACATGCACCAGCCAGTTTACTGTTTAATATGTTACCTTATAGGATAAACTGAAGTCAATTAAATTGTTCAGCATTTTTCTGTCAGTGTCTTTAGGTTTAATGAATTTGCTGTAAACAATTCTGTATAGTTTATGGATTACTGTATGTCTTGCTTGCCATATTATAGGCTAATATTCAGTCCAGAGATTGTTTTTCTATCGAGATTTAATATTTACTACATAATAACTGGGTGTTAATGTATTGTAATACTATAATATAAAGTATTATAATATTCAGCATGCTTTTCAGAACTTGTCAGAATTAAAATTGACAGCAAACTTTACTGAGTTCCCTTACATAAGTCTGTATAAAATAAACCTTTTCTGTGTCATCTAGGTAAAACATGCAGGGTTGGTGCATTTATGAGATAAAGTGAGTATTTCAAATATTCACCTAAGAAAAGTATAGTCACACACACTCTCCTCCAATTCAACAAATCTGACCCTCATTGAATTCCCTGGTAACAACACTTAGCAATTTCCTCTTTTTTTCATTAACTAAACAAATGAATCTTCTCTGCTTGAGGGAACTTCATATTTAGCCTCTTCAAACTGCTGCATCTTACTGATTGTGTCCAGCAGTCCAGCTGTTTGTGGGAGAACTTATTTATTTCAATTTTGTTTCTAATTTTCCCATGTGCTATTTTAATAAAATGTACTCTCCTGCAGCAGGAAAGGAATACGAAACATATTAGGACCAGGATGTTTACATGAACTTGTAAAAACATCCTAGTTTGGAAAGGGTGGACACAACGAAGGCTTCACATTGTGCTAAATCAAAAGCTTAGAATATTCTCTGCTTTAAGGAATTTTGAAGTTGAAAATTCACCAGACTTTAGAAGGTAACTGCTTGTTTTTCTAAATTTTTTATAAAATAAAAACAAATTGGTACAAAACAATAGTCTTAAATTGTCCAGTGTAGCTACACTCATGACCAGTAACCTAGTCTAATAGCTTCACAAATAATATGTCTTGCATATTCCTTTCTTTACCATTATCCCATTACACAAACTATAGCCTCTAATGTGCTGAAGGAATCACTATGATACATTAATTTTGTTTGCTGTCTGTGCAAAGGAAAGGACTTCTAAAGTCTTACATTATTATGTGCTTATTTCCTGCTGAAGTACACTTAGCCTCCAAAGCCTTTCCATAATAGAAAGACTTTTCCTGCTGGGTACCAGCTGATTTGGATCTCTAGTCATTTCAAAAGCATTTTTCCAAGAGCATTGTGAGCTGTCACCAAGTGTATTATAGCACCTTAGCACATCAGGTCAGGTTGGGGAGAATGCACTGGTACAGCATGTTGCCATACCCACCTCACGATGAAAGAGCTTGGGATCCTGGTTGGAAACCTCCAGGCAGACACGCAGTCCTGTCCCACCCCGCAGAAATGACCATCAATCTGCCACAGCCAGGTGTTACACGGGTGTCCCATTGGCTGGTCCAGCTGCTTGGGTCCTCAACAATGAGGATCCTACAAGTCAGATCACCCTTGAGGAATCGTGCCACATGGTCGTAGTGCCATAACTGACGCTCCCTCACAATGTAGGTAACGTGCCTCATTCAGGACTCCATGAGCAACTGCTCATTCAACATAAAGTCAAACCAGAGGTACCCAAGGATTTTCCAAAGAGACACAGTACCAAAGGAGTCAAGTCTTCGATCCAGGTCACTGGAAAACATCCAGGTCTCACAGCCATATAGCAAAACAGGAAGCACCAGGACTCTAAAGACTTGGACCTTTGTTGTTTGGCAGAGATATTGGAAGCACCATACACCCCCTTTCCAGTGACCTAATGACCCCCATGCTCTCCCAATCTATCTACCGACTTCATAAGAAGAGTCAGCAGAGACATAAATGTCATTACTGAGGTAAGTAAACCTATCAACAAGTTCAACATTCTCTCCACTGACAGACACACTGCTGATGGCTGTGCCTAAGTAGTCATTAAAGGCCTGGATCTTGGTTTTTATCCAGGACACTCGCAAGCCCAGACACTCAGACTCCTCGAGAGTCCTAAAAAGAGCCTCCATTGTCTCTGTGAAGATCACAGCATTATCTGCAAAGTCAAGATCAGTTAATCTTTCTTCACAGATGCCCCACAGCCACTGGTCCCCACAACCTTGCCCAACACCCAGTCCATGCAAGCACTGAACAGAGTAAGAGCAAAAACACACCCCTGATGAACCCCGGAATCAACTGGGGAAAACACAGAGATTCTGCCTCCATTCCGCACAGCAATTCCAGTACCAGTGTACAGGCCGGCCATGATATTCAGCAACTTTGAGGGGATTCTGCAAAGCTTCAGAATGTCCTACAGGGCAGCTTGATCAACTGAGTAGAATGCTATATGAAAATCAACAAAGACTGCAAATAAACTGCCAATATTCGCATTTGTGCTTAATGACAACCCTCAGTGCCAGGATGTGGTCAATGATCGACCTCTTAGGCGTAAAACCAGAATGCTCCGGTCACTGATAGGTGAACAAGTGATCACAGATCCTATTGAAGATGACCCTAGCAAGGACCTTACCTGGCACAGAGAGCAGTGTTATCTCCTTGTAGTTGCCACAATCCAGGCAATCTCCCTTCCCTTTCCAGATAGTGATGACAAGTCCCATTTTTCAGAGAATTGATAAGACACCAAATGGAAGGAAAGATTGCTTGCAATGCCTGGAAGACAGCCTTATTACCAGCCTGGAGAAATTCACTCCGGATACCACAGATCCCTGCAGCATCCCCTATCCTCTTCTGATTCAACACCTGAGTAATCTTAGTGAGACTGGGTGGTTCACAGCTAATTGGAGGTTTAGCCTCAAGACCTTTGGACCCAGATACGTCCAACCTCCTAGCAGGAGGATCAGCTTTAAACAGCTGCTCAAAGTAGCCAGCCCAGCGGGTCACAACTGCAGTGTCATGCATAAGGACCGTTCCATCACCCACCCTGGCTGCCACTCTCCGATTGATTGGTATCTCTTCAACATAAAGTATTGTGATAACAGAACTGCCTACTTCCTTTATATTTACTTGGTTTGAAAACTAACATGTCATGGAAACATGTTCTGGTTTCTAATCATCATACAGTGGTATATATACTTCTTGATAATTGCACATTCTCTTCTGATTTTTCATTTACTGTTTTGAAGAACATAATCCAACATTTTATTAGCCTTCTCTACCCTTTCCTACTTGCAGAATAAGACTATTCCACAACAATCAGTCCTGTACTGTTGCTGTAGGTTATGCAATGCACTATGTTACACTCAGTGGCGTAGCTGAAGTTCGTGCCACTCGGGGCAGGGCGGGGCTTCAATTTGCCGCCCTCCAACATATCTGGATATGTTATTTAAATAGAAAATTAAAATGACGTACAGAGAAAAATTAAGATACATTTTGCTTAGATTTATTTATATACAGAGAAACAGCAATATTTTTTTTCACATAAAATTATTTATAAGCATCAACTAGACAAGAATATAGTATAGACGCACTGATAAGCTGTGTTCTGATTATTAGTTTAATATAATTACGCTGCGAAAACCATAACCGGTCTGGTGTACAAGTGATAGGTGGGGATGAGCAAGAACGCATTCGGATTGTTAATGAAAAGAAATTATACATTGTGAATTAGTTGTTTATCTTCCTTGAAATTATTATCGGTGTAATGTTTCTGTTTATTTTTGTTATTGCCTCATAAATATCAACTGCCGTGTCTGATGCCATCACAGAAGGACCGTCTGAAAATGATTTTTGAAGCATTTGTGGATGAAAATCAGAGAATTTGACTTTTTTCATTCATGAGTGATATTTTTCCAAACCCTGCTGCTTACACGTGAAGTATTCTGAGCCTTTTGGCCAATAATGCCGCCCCCAAAAATGTGCCGCCTGGGGCGGACCGCCCCCTCCACCCGCCCCTAGCTACGCCACTGGTTACACTAAAGATTAAAATTATATAAGGTGAATATGTAATGAGCTAGAAATCTGTGTTTTAAAGAAAAGGATATTTCTGTGAGTTACTTTTAGGAAAAACACGTAAAGAATAAAAGTCAAAGCCAATAGATAAATGGGCAATAGGCACTCTTTGTTTGAGACTTTGATAAGTGAAAAGGCAAATTTCCTGAACAATTCTGTTACAGGTTATTGTTGGCAGCTGTCTACAGGACATAAATATGTCTTGGAAAAGAGACACCTGCTTTTAAGATCAAACTGCTTTGAATGGTATCAACATAAACTACTGTGAATTGCCTGCTGCCTTAGAATATGTTTGTATTTACTTGGTTTGAAAATTAATGTTTACTGGGGTCATTGGTCTCTAATCAGTATACAGTGGTATGTGTATTTCTTGACAGCTGGTAACAATACAATTGTTTAATCAATGAAAATGTGTTTACACTATTGTCATTGTACCATTACTTAATTGATCGTCATGTTGATCTGGGGCGGCACGGTGGCGCAGTGGGTAGTGCTGCTGCCTCGCAGTTGGGAGACCTGGGGACCTGGGTTCGCTTCCCGGGTCCTCCCTGCGTGGAGTTTGCATGTTCTCCCCGTGTCTGCGTGGGTTTCCTCCGGGTGCTCCAGTTTCCTCCCACAGTCCAAAGACATGCAGGTTAGGTGGATTGGTGATTCTAAATTGGCCCTAGTGTGTGCTTGGTGTGTGGGTGTGTTTGTGTGTGTCCTGCGGTGGGTTGGCACCCTGCCCGGGATTGTTTCCTGCCTTGTGCCCTGTGTTGGCTGGGATTGGCTCCAGCAGACCCCCGTGACCCTGTGTTCGGATTCAGCGGGTTGGAAAATGGATGGATGGATGGATGTTGATCTGGGCAGAGATTGAAGCAGTTATATACCTCTGAGCAAATCACAACAAAATGAAGTATGATCACAGATTCCTACCTGCTGCCTGATTCTTTTATGCTTTTGGCACCATACTGCTGCAGCTACACCCTGTAGCAACAGTGGCTTGTACCTGGCCCTGGTTCCCCAGGGCCTGAGGCCAGCAACAAATATAAAAAGAATTAACTTATTTGGAACTGTATTGCAATTTGGGAGAAAAAACAATGTGCATTTAAGTAATTTACAAATAAATAAAAATAAAAGAAATTAATTCCATAAGTATCTATGCTTTTTAAACAAGACATTTAGCAGGGTTTATCAACTATCAGTAGAAATTGAAATTGTAATGATTAAGGACTAAAAACATTTAAATACATATGCAGTAAAATACAAAAATAATCTTTTCAACAACAAAAACAACATTTATTTATATAGCACATTTTCATAGAAACAATGTAGCTCAAAGTGATTTACAAGATGACAAAAAGAAAGTTATATGAAATGAAAAATAAATAAGATTAGACAATAATATTAAAGAATAAGTAACAAAGAAAAGGTAAGGTCAGATGACTGGGAGGACAGAACATACAAAAAAAGACAAAAAAACTCTACTTAAGCTGGAGAAAAAAAACAAAATCTGCAGAGGTTCCAAAGCCAAAAAAACTGCCCAACACCCAATGGGAATTCATCCTAACATACATTTTGTTAAATCATTTTTCTTGGTTTTCAGGCTTCACATGATAGGATTTGATAATATTGGTTTTGTAAACAGATGGGACACCCACCTTCAGTCCATCAACAAAGGGGACTTGATCAGGTGGTGGTAGTGTAGATCACTGCCACAGAAGAACAGGAAAAGACAACAGAGAATAGTGGAAATTAGAACAGATTGTGAATCCCTGAATAACATGATAATTCTATGACCACATAGTATTTCTGGAATACAACTAAAGTGTAGCTATGAAAAAGCCATATTAAAATAATGGGCTTTAAGTAGTTTTTTAAAATGACCCACAGTATTAGCCTGGTAAATTTCTATTGGTAAAGTATTCCACGTTTTGGGTGCATAACAGCAAAAGTCAGCTCACCACTTCTTTTCAGTTTAGCTCTTGGAATTATAAGCAGACCTCCATTCAAAGACCTAAGGTTACCACTTGGAGTGTAGTGTGTGACACTAGAGGGCGCTGTCGCTCCTCAAACCAAGCAGACAAACATCCAAGACACCAAGTAAAAGCACTAGAAATTTTTTTAATTTCTTCTTTTCGATATTGTGCCACTGTAGGCACCAAAATCACCAACAATAAACAATAAATCAATAATTACAAATACAATAAATACAATAAATCCTCCTCTCCACACAGCAGCTCCGTCACACTACCACTCAACTCCGGCTCAGCTTGCTGTGTCTCGCATAGTCCTTTATATAGTCCAGCGGTTCTGAAACTGTGGGGCGCACCCCCTAAGTAACAAAAAAGGGGGCGCGAATGTTGCCATATGTGGCATAATTTCTCTATTTGTAGGGAAATTTTAAACTTGTAGCGGTGTATTGGCAGCAAAAAATATAGTAATACATTTTATTAAGGTTTCAAAAAAACATTAGGGTGGCGTGATTAAAACTGTTATGAAAACTCGGGTCACAAATACTTAAAGGTTGAGAAACGCTGATATAGTCCTTGACCCGGAAGTGCTCCTGTCCTTCAGTCCATGTGATTCAATAACACTTCCGGGTCAGATAGACATATTTTTCTTCAGCCCGGAAGTACTTCTGTTCTTTTGTCCCCGTGACTTGGGAGTGCTTCTGGACTATAGGGAAAATAAAAATCCCTGCGTCTCCCTGCAGCGTCACACGGTAGCACCCACAGTCCCCAGCAGGGTTGTGAATCTAAACTCCATCTCCCGTGATGCCCTGTGGGAATCTGGGGCACCTCTATGCTGCAGGGAGGACTCCATCTAGCGGCCTGGATGTGTCGGCTGGGATAAGCTGCCAGCCGTCCATCACAAGGGGAACAGGCATTCCAAAATATAGAACGAGGCAAGATTATTTAAGGATTTATAAACCATTAGTAGTATTTTAAAGTTAATTCAGAATGACATGGGAAACCAATGTAATGATGTTAAAACTGGTCAGTCCAACAGCTATAAAAATGTCCCTTAATTTACAGCATTTTCTCTGTTGTTACTGACTTAAGATTGTATGGCAATACAGTTATACATATAGTCAGTGTGTTAAAAACTCACAGAATACTTAGAGATACATTAAAATTTTGCTACTTTTTATTTAATTAGACATCAAAATATCTCTTCTACTGACAGATCTTGCAGCTGTTGATAAGAAATTGTCAGCAGAGCACATAGCTTACCAGTTGTATATCCCTTACTGCCACCAGACAGGCCCTGTATTGATTATCTTTTATCAAAACACAGTAAATTAATCATAAAAATATTTCTATTTAATGTATCTTCAGACCAGCAAATTATATGTAGTAAAGAAAGCAAACTGATTTTATATGGGTGTTTAATTTTTTTCTACATGTGTTTTACTGATTTGGAATTTTTTATGACAATGTACCCCATTATATCTTATGGTAAGTGTTCCATGAGTATGGAGTTCCAGAACTGCTGCTGTGTGCTATTCAGTCCCTATGCAGTGCGAGAGTTGTGTTTGTCTGTTCAGTGTGTGTATTGGATTGTGTAAAGCTATAGTCACAAACACTGAGAATATGAGTCTAAATGGCCAACTGAGATTACTGTGCAGTGTTACTAGGCTTATTCTCTGAGATAGGAGCTAAATAAGGAAGTTGACAAGAATTGCTGCTTCTCTGGATAGGGAAGAACTGCTGAAATGGTTTAAGCATGTTGTTGATATGCCCACCCCATGTGCCACCAATAGACGATGTTCAAGGCACAGCCAGTTGGGAGATGACACAGGGCTGAGACACACCGGAGGGATTATATCTTTCAAATGGCCTGGGAACATATGGGAAGAGGTGTTAGTAGTTGCTGAGTACAGAGTAGCATGTTCAGCTCAGCATGTTGCTTAGTGACCCCCATTGAAAAAATGATGATGAATGAAATGATGTGTATATGTATTCACTGTGCAGTATACCGTCTCTGAGCAAATTATTGGGAATACTAAACTAATGCTGGATAGGATCTCCTTTTGCTCTCAAAACCACCTCAATTCTTCGTGTCTTAGATTCCACAAGATGCTGGAAACATTTTTTTGAAGTTCTAGCATGACTGACATGATTGTATCATGCAATTTCTGTAGGTAAACTATATGGACAAAAGTATTGGGACACACCTCAAGTCATATCTTTCTGCCTGCAGCCTTTTAGGTGCTTTGCCTCCAGTGTCTGTTATGTCACTTCAAACTTATGCAAAGTAATAAGGCCTAATATTGTTGCACATTCCCACTGAACTACATGTCTCATTGTTTTGGATTTTTCTAATAATCCATCAGTGAGTTAACAGTTGTAGATGGTCAGAGAAACATTGATTGCAGAGCAGAAATTAACTTTGGAGTGTCAGTTCATCACATGAAACACTAATTCCACATATTTAGAACTGCCAATTCATTTGATATACAAATCCCTGAGGTGCATTATTAACGATCAAGTAAAATGAGGAAAAACTCATGTAACATAGAGAGAACAGTCAAACTTTACAAAGATAGATGAAGCTGCTTCTCAAAACAAATCTCCTGAAGCTATAACAAAACTGCTATACCACCATAAATTCCATTTTTAAAATATAGAGAAAACAAATTGACATTGAGGTATTATTATTTTAAAATGTCAAAGACAAGTGTAACAGAATTAACCATGGTGCAGGGGAGACAAAGAAACCTGTTCTGTTTATACAGTTCAGTTTATGTACAGTATGTGTGTCTATATTTATATAGAGTACATTAAAATTTTCAAAGCATAAATTATATTTTAACAGTTTACAGTGGGAAGTTTTATGAATAAATATTAATATTAAAACAAATAACATGACATGCCCTTGTTTGGCTAAGAACATACAAATAGCATATCCGCAAAATACTAAAATATAGAATACAGCTGCAAATACAACAGTACAGCAGTGTGAGTGCCACTAATGCCTGAAGCGAGATGGACAGCTTGGGAAAATAATGAAAAATATTTTTTATCTAATTGCAAAATAAAAATCATGACCTCTAAATATAAACTTCACACAGTTACGTTTCCACATTACTAATAATGTCTATTTTCCAAAGGACTTGCTATGCCACAGATTTTTGACCCAGATTCAGAAGAGATTTCTTTTAATTACAGCTCCTTAACAAACATATAGAGGCATTGGACCCATTTGAGGAGACAGCATGCTGAAATACACACAAATATCATGCACGCGGTAAACTTAATCATGTGCCGTCAAACATTGCCTTCTATGAAGGTACAGTATTTCATTAATGCTGAGGCATAGTGTTTACACAGACAAAACTCATTTGGCATGGACATTTGGCATGGACAAGAAATGATGTTGTCAGAGAGAAAATAAACATAAAATTTTGTCATGAAAAGGTTTGCATCTTATGTCAGGCACTTCACAACTGGAAAATGTGGCTGCATTTAAACTAAACTTATCGTTGGTGGGATGTTGTCAAAACATTGATGAGTTTAGCTATTCACATATACACACAAAACCCTCATCCACAAATATATATATATATATATACAGTATATATTTCAATTTGTGTATATAAATATTATATATATATATATATATATATATATATATATATATATATATATATATATATATATATATATATAATTTCTTCACTCACTCTCTCCCTCTCTCTTTCTCTCCCTCTCTCTTTCTTCTCCAATTCACCTGGATTTGGTTGAGTGGCTTCCTTTGTGCCAGACCCAGGTGTACTTCCGGTACTACTGTACTATAAGGTTGGAAGCACTTCAAGTGAAAGTTCTTTAAAGTGGAGACGATCTGTCCCTGCAGCTCCCCTGACGGCACCCATGGAACACTGCAGGGCTGTCTAATGGGACTACAGTTCACAGCCTGCCCTGCGGGTATCTATACAGGCACTTTAGCCCAGGAATACTGCCACCTATTGTATCATGGGAGGAAATAATCTACATGACTGGTCTCCCCCCATATTGTGTATATATATATATATATATATATATATATACAATACTGGCTGTCCCCTGTGGCTCTGCCCACGTAGTAGAGAAACAGGACAAACTTTAAAAATCAATAAAAAAAAATTTTTTAAATGTAATTCTGGCCAAGGTAGGTACACTTCAACATCAAACATTGGCACTGTATCTGATTGTGTCCAGCTCTGACATGACAGCATCCCCCACATGGGAAGCAGCAGCTACCCTCTAAAACACACGTAGCTCTGATCTCTCTCTCAAAAACATCAAATGTTACTCCTTAACAATCTCTAGATGATAATGTCTGCTGAACAAACAGGTATCGCTAGGTAAGCGGAAGCAAGATAAGCTCCAACATGTAGCATGAGTTAGACCGACTCGAACAGATTCTGGCACATGAGTGAGAAGGGCTCCACCCATCTCCCCAATCCTGAGGTTCCACTTCCTCCTCCCCTCAGCTTGCAGCAACTCTCTCAGATTTACGTGAATAAATCGCTGCCACAAGCGAACTATGATACTTAGCGCAATGAGAGAAGTTGCAAAATCAACCGGAATGTTCAATCAAATTATATATATATTTTATATATATATATGTATATAGATAGATAGATATACTGTACATACTGTATATATATATATATATATATATATATATATATATATATATATATATATATATATATATACATGCATAAATACACATAATGAACTTAATCAGGTAATAGTATGGAAAGTCAAGTGTCTCCAGGATATAGCACAGCAGAAAGATCTAACATGGGACATGCTTCCCTAAACAGAAAAGGCACCTTGGAGGCCTGTCCCATTTAAAGATAGCTCACACTGTACCTTTTTGGAAAAGGACATCAGCGGCCACAATAGGGTTATTTGACCAGGGGGTTGCCCTTTACTAGGTATATGATTCTGTGGCTAGCCCCAGAAGTAATTCCAGGATAGTGTTCAAAGGTTTCTGTTGCCAAAAGCTATGTGACTTCGGACAAAGCTTACTTACAAAGCAGCTGAGACCAAAGTCTGAACAAAGCTAAAAAGGGAGTCCTTCTTTGGAAGTGTTAATTTCAGAATGTAAACTCAATAGGCAGTCAGGGCAAGGACCTGAATAAGAAAACCCAATGGTGCAGTTAAGTGTTCATTTCTTTTACTATCATTTCCTTTGTTGCACTGGATTCTCTCTGTGATTATCTCTCCCTTATGTGTACTAGCAATAAATGCACTACTTTTGATATATAGGACTCACTGCCCTCCAGTTATTAAATATACACAGTATACTGTGCAGTGCTGCTTGAAGCTTTCCAAACCTTTATTTAAATAAGATAGTGGGTAAAATAAAGAAAACTAACAGCTCCTTTTTACTACACATTTTAATTTGAAGTGGTGTCTATTAATACTTATTTGTAAACAAAAGTGTTCAAATGGAGTTTATGAATTCATTTGTTAAGAAAATTACTTATTAAAATTAACAGAAATGAATGAAGATAATATAGAGAATCTTTGACAATGTTTTTGAGACTCAGTCTTGGACTACTACCAGTCCATTAAGCAATCATATTTAACTGCTTTGTTTCTTGTTGCAGAGTGTGAAGCAGTGTTGTAAGGTAAACAGATATAAATCGATGGATCAATGTACTATTTTCCTATCTCATGCTTGACAATGAGCATAAGGTTATTTTGGTTGCAGATAGTGCCAAGTTTAGGCAATTTTCTTTTGCAGACAAACACTTTAATCAGTTCAGAAGACATATCTTTAAGACATTTCCGTTTCTGAGGAATGGAAATGAACGTCACCTGTGGGAAAAGATTTTTGGAGATCCATGGATGTGGTTCTGGGGCTCTTTTGAACATCCTGTATAAGTTTTCTTGTTTTTGAGTTGGATAATTATACACCCACGTTGATGCATTATAATCTTTAATTTTGTCTGTGGACTATTAATTTTTTTCACAGTTGACTGATGAATCCCAGATCATCTTGACATGGTTATATAGCCATCCCCAGAGTGAAAAGCAATTACAGTTCTCTTTGTGAGGTCCTTTTAGACTTTACAATGAGCTTATAGACTAACTGGTCAGGTTAAAACCAAAATGAGTAAGTTTTCAGCCTTCATAAAGATGAAGGCCTGGCATTTTGCTGTTTCACCTTATAAAATGGTGCTGAAGTATTTTAGTACCTGGTTATGCTTCCATTTTTGACTAAGCTAATGAGCTTCATGTACATTGCATTTGGGATAATTCATAGCAGTGCATTCCTTTTTCTGTTGACTGTACCCATTGCTCTAAATAAATAAAGCATAGAAATTGTGGATGCAATCCTTTTTTGGAAATAATAAAATCAAATTATTCCAAAGTAAAATGAGAACATTTATAAAAAACTAAGGAATTGTATGGGTTTGCAAATGTAAATATCCATATATATGCTCTATTTTTTCCAGAAAATCAATTTCTTAAGACTCTATATAGTTGTAATACTAATAAAATGCACAGTAAGTAAATACTACAGTACTATAACAAGAGAAATTAAAACTCTAGATCCCTGGTAAAAACTAACTTTTGGTGACCATGGTTTAAGGAAAAGGAAAGGTAAAAATCTACCTGTATTAGAACAAATGACCACCGTCCTAGACCCACCCCTGGGAAAGAAGCACAGTTTTGTACAATCAAACATTCTAGGTTATCTTGAGATGAATTGAATATCAATGTCAAGATATCTCAAACACATTTTTATATATTTCCAATGAGATTTCTAAAGGTGCATTTGAAGATGTCTCAAATGCTTTTTGAGATATCTTGAAATAAATTCACTTGCATTTTGAAACATCTCCAATAAGTGTTGAGATATCATAAAATAACTTTCTTATAATTTTGAGATATCGGAAATGCAATTTCATTATCTCTTAAAATGACCTCCTGTGATATGTGCTATATTTTTAATGGGACATCCTCTCATTTTAGGGTATGTTTAGATGTATTAGGATATATCAAAATATTTTGAATGTTATTATAACATGTATTTCATCCATCCATCTATTTTGAAATCTGCTTATCCTGGGGCGGAGTGGTGGCTCTGAGGCTAAGGATCTGCGCTGGTATCCCAAAGGTTGCCGGTTCGAATCCCTGTCACTGCCAAAACGCCACTGCTCTGCTGGGCCCTTGAGCAAGGCCCTTAACCTGTAATTGCTCCAGGGGCGCTGTACTATGGCTGACCCTGCACTCTGACCCCAAGGGGTATGCGAAAACTACCAAATTTCTAATACAAGAAATTGTATAAGGCGAAATAAAGAACAAAAAAAAAAAAATCCTGAGCAGGGTTGTAGACAGTTCAAAATGCATGTAAAGTATCTGAAAGCATTCTGCTTGTTGTTTCCAGATTTCTGTAAATCTAATCAAGATTTCTTAATGTGAGTTTCTGATATCTTCACATTGATTCACATTTGAATTAACAAAAACATATTTGTGATATTTCACATTTATTTTTCTGATATCATAAAATATCCATCCATCCATTATCCAACCTGCTATATCCTAACTACAGGGAGGGTCTGCTGGAGCCAATCCTAGCCAACACAGGGTGCAAGGCAGGAAATAAACCCCAGGCATGGCGCCACCCACACACCAAGCACAATTTAGAATCGCCAATGCACCTGACCTGTATGTCTTTAGACTGAGGGAGGAAACCCACGCAAACACGGAGAGAACATGCAAACTCCACGCAGGGAGGAAGCGAACCCGAGTCTCCTAACTGCGAGGCGGCAGCACTATCCACTGCGCCACCATGCCACCCTATCATAAAACATACAACATTCTATACAATCAAGTCAAAACTTAACAGAACTAAATTCAAATCAATCCCCACCCATGACAAAGAGAGGAAGGCCAACAGCCAGAGTTAAACTTTGAGAGTAGTATAGAGAGAAAGAAGTCCTTCTCCCAAATATTGATGCTTATTCTAAAATACCAGTAACGGCGCACTGCACGATAACATGCAGTGAATACACTTGACTTGAGCATTCATAGTTTTCATACTGTTTCTCTGTACGTTTAGCATTCATTTGCTCAGAGGTTGATATGTTTGCTGCTTCTTGAGCGGCTCTTCTTTTCTCCTCCCTAGCTGCCCGCTTCTTCTCAACTTTAATCAGCATCTTTTCACGTTAAAACTGATTAAGTCAGTGTTTGTGTTGCAATTACTTAGTACGTTTTATTTAATTTTTCACTTAAGCTGGCATTTTTTTAAGTCTTCAATCTGCCTCAAGAATGATTTAATATATGAAGAGGTAGAGGAAGTGACGGCAAAGGTTGTAGGGTTAAGAACTGCTTGCACCGCACGGCTGCCCTGCTGGCCACTGCCGAAAGCAGATACTACAATAAAATAAAATAAAAAGATAAATAACCTTGGAGGTCAATAATCACCCCGAAAGCAGATAGTAGATGTCACGCAGTATATGTGTACCAAATTTTAGGTCAATAGGTCAAACAGTTTGCGAGCTACAGGTGATTTAAAATCGTGGACAGACAAATGGACAGCCACGGTAGCATATTATATATAAAGAGTATTGATTAGGTCCTGCCAGGTTTTATAAAAGTTTTGATCAAATCCTCTAAATGAGAATCTGATTTCTTTCCAATTTCAAATAATATATAATATCAGTTATCCACTGACTTAAAAGAGGTGGGTTAGGATTTTTCAATTTGAGCAAGATAAGTCTCCATGCTAATACTCAAGTAAAGGTAATCACAGTTTGTTTGTCCTTCTCCACTTTAAGCTCATCTGGGAGTACACCAAACACAGCTATTAATAGATTATCAGACAGCCATGGCGTCACAATCACTCCTAGGCATTTAAAAATTTTTGTCCAGAATGATGTTAATTTGGTACACACCCAAAACATGTGGCCTAGTGAAGCTGAAGCTTGATTGCAACGTTCACAGGTTGGATCTTGCTCTGGAAAAATTTTAGACAATTTTAAGCGAGATATATGTGCTCGAGAAAAGATTTTTGCACATATGGAGCTAGAATTAATTCTGTGTGTGACTGCCTTCCACTCCATTTCTGAAATGTTGAGTAAGAGATCCTTTTCCCACTGTACTCTGGGATCTTTAAAAGGAAGGGATTTTAAGATGTTTTTATATGTTATAGAAATGCTTTCTGAGTCCCCAAGACTGATCAATATCTCTTCTGGAATATAAATAGGTGGGAGGTGAGGAAAATTGGGCAGATTTCATTTAGCAAGGTTTCTAATTTGGAGATAGTGGAAAAATTGCATTGATGGGAGACTAAATTTGGAGTGTAATTGTTCATTGGATATGAAGACATTATTTATATTCAAATCTCTAAATGATTTAATTCTATTTGTTTTCCAAACATAAACGACTGTAAATTCGAGAGGGCGGAAAAAGGTGGTTTTCATGTAGAACTGCCACAGATAAAATATTCTCTAACTTAAAGTGCTTCCTACATTGGCTCCATATCCTAAGTGAATGAAAGACAATTGGGTTGTTAGTATATTGACAATACCTTGTATAGACTGGTGTACAAAGCAAGGAATATAAAGAAGTACTGCAGGATTTAATTTCTATTGCAGACCAAGCCTGTGTGTGTTCATCTATTTGTGTCAATGTCCAGGCTTTTATAGCTTGTATGTTTGCCACCCAGTAATAAAACAGAAAATTAGTTAGAGCCATGCAGCCTTCTGATTTAGGTCATTGTATGGTCACTTTTGAATGTGTGGGTTTTCAAATTCCAAATAAATTAGGTTATGATTGAATACAATTTCTTAAAAAAAAGATTTGTTAATGTATATGGGGATGTTTTGAAATAGGAACAGAAGCTTTGGGAGGATATTCATGTTGACAATATTAGTTCTCCCTTCTAAAGTAAGATGGAGGGTAGAACATCTATGCACATCTTTTTAAATTTTGTCCATGCAAACAGCAAAATTTTGTTGAAAAAGAGCTTTATATATACATGTGATGTTGACCCATAAATATTTAAACTGATCTGCAATGATAAAAAGGAAGGTCTTCAATGTAGTGTTGTTTGCTAGAGAATTCACTGGAAAAAGCACATTTTTGTTCAAATTAATTTTGAGTCCAGATATCTTTTGAAATTCTGCTAGTACATTTAGGGCTTTAGGCACGTACAGTAATGTTTTGTATTGATATATACAGTACCATATCATCTGTATTTAATGATATTTTCTGTTCAAGTCCTTCTCTGAAAATCTCCTTTATCTCTCATGTATTTCAAAAGTGAACAGCCAATGCCTATTATTCCAAGTTATTCCAAGATATTTAAATATGAAATTAGTGTAAAATTAAAGACATCTTAAAGGCATTTCCAGATATCTCAGTATACGTACCTTGCTGCGCACTTTCAGATATCGCAAAAGCATTTGACATAAATCCTACTGAATGGAGAGTAAATTTAAAGGGACTTCTAATGCATTTTGGATCTCTTAAAAGGCACACCACATCAATTTGATATACACTATCTCAAAATCTATTTCAGGCAGAGATAATATGTTATTGTTTAGATACCTAAAATGTATTTGAGACATCTCAAACTCTACTGCATACTGTATGTAATAAAATGAAAATTAATTTATTTTGTGATATCTTGAATTGATTTCCACATATCTGAATTGCATTTTTGAATATCTGAAATTAATGTTGTGAGATCTGTAAATATTAATTTTCCTTGCATTAGCATGACCTGATGTTCATACACAAGATCTCTCACAAGTGATGCCATTGCCTTCCATCTACATTTACTTTCTTGCCAAAATGCTGAAAGGGTATTCCCACACCATTGATGACTTACTAACTTACAATCTTCGTTCCTTGTGGAACATAAAGCCTCTACGAACTTCCTGCACCTTATCCTGTTGTACCTTCTGTCTTCCTTGCTTTTCCACCAGGACATTCCAGTTTTGCCCCTCTCCTTCTTTATTTTTCTTCTCAAGTGTTTTTGGCCATGCACTTTTCCTTTATCTAGGTGGATTCCAGTGTAGCTCTTGGCTTATTCTATCAGGATGTGGTTTCCACCACATATGGCCTATCAACTCCCATTTAATAATTATTTCCACTCTCTCCTATTTTGTTCTAGCATGTGGGGTCATCTTTATTTATTCGGCTTGGCTACTTTATTTTTAAAATTCTTTGCAGATTGATGAAGGTTTGAATTTTCTGAGTAATATTTTTATTTACAGGCAAGATTTTGGTCCCACAGGGTAAACAGATTTTTTTTTATTATTGGAGTTAAATATTCTTATTTTACTCCTTGTAGAATGTGCACCAAAGTTCCAGATATACTTGCATCATCTTTTTGTTAATTGCAGTAACATCCACATCTGTTCCATTATTATGTCTTATTACACTACCCAGATACAGCAGGGGAACTTGTCAACTGTGTCCAGCAGGGAATAATTAAATTTATCTAATCATTCATACCATGTAATTTTCCAAGACTTATTACCATTTATTTGTAAGTTGATTCTGCAGAATTTATTAAATTCTACTGAGACAGACAACACAGTAGCTTAGTAATTAGGAATACTACCTCACAGTGGTAATGACATGGATTACATTATCAGCTTGGCCACAATCTATGTGGAGTACTCCACTTAGTTCACTCCAGGCACTTTAGTATACTTTTTCAAACATGTGCATGTTAATATAATTGTGGGATATAAAATTAACTGGTATAGATGAGCATTGAGGTGTCCTTGAGTATGTTGGCATCCTGACATCCAATTGTCTTGTAACTGATGGTGCTGCAATTGTCTTCAGTTCCCCACAATATTAAAATGGAAAAAGAAGGGTGTAAAAGTGAATGAATACACATAAAGAATGATTTTTACAAGATTTTCAGACCCACTTTAAAACTCTCTGTTATTAAAGTGTAGTGGTTTTACTTTCTTTATTTTTTGCATATTTTCCAATACAACATTTACTTTCCAAGTAAAATGGTCTAGTGACCCCCTTACATTGAATGTTGTTCATCATAATCTAAATATTTGTTTGTAAAATTGCTCATTATAATAATGATTCATACCACAGACATGAAGATTGAAAAATGAAACCTACAACAGCTGTAATTAATTTAGCTTAAATCTGCATGTATACAGCAGATCTCTGCTTAGCTGTTTTCATATATTCATATGTAGTAGCATATTACCTTAAAGGTAAAAGAAGCAAAGCAAGATCTTGTCAGTACATTACTATGGATGACTTACAGGTATCTCATTCTGACATTGGCAAATCGCAATGTGATTTATTAACAGATGAAAGGTTCTACAGCAGAAAGGTTGAACAGATTTTATTTCTTTTGTTTAATGGTTCTGCTGATGCAAATCTGTGGAGATATTACAAGGCTGGACAAGTAATGCCACTCTGTCATGTCTGTTAACATGTTTGATGTAACAAAGACTGTTGGGCTAATTGGCTAAATATAAGACATTGAAAGTCTTACATTAAGGCCTACCATTACTCTTTATAAATAAAAAGAAAAAAATTGCCCCCTAGTGATGAGCAAACATTGCAGAGTTTGCTTCACCCAGAGTTCTGCAAAATCACAGAAAAATATTTAGGAATATCGCTGAACTTCACGAAATGCATTGAAGTCACTGAAGATGGAAAAACTGAACTAGTTTTGAGAGGATTATAAATATTGCAATGGTGTTGGTTTAGGGAAGTATAAGCCAACTATGCTGGACCAATTTTCCTAGCCAAAAATGTGATTTGGGCTGTGAGGTAGCACTATTAACCATTGTGCCACGATGCCTCAAACAATAAAAGATACAGAGGAACAAAAACCACAAATAAAATTCAACCGATGGCCACAAACTATAACTAAGATTAAAGGTATGATGAACAGCATGGAAGGTCGGCAAAAGAAGGTGGTGTGAAGACTTGTGAGGACAACGATCCTCTTTGAAAATGTTATGGTCTGTGAGGTTAATTGCTGATCAGGGTGCTTTCTTAAAGTGAAAATAAACAGTCCTTTCTATGACCATTAAACAGCTGCTTATGTTTGAGTGTCAGTCTGATGCTGATTATCTTTCAAGTGGGATCGCTGTCCTCACGAATTTTTACACCACATGGCTCCCCCTGCAGAGACTTTTCTGCTACAGTTCAAGTACACAAAGTTAAAAGTTGTCAGACAACTTGAAATTGGCAAGGCACTGAATGTTATCGCTAGTGACTTTGGCTAGTTCTACAGTATGATAATGACAGATTTTAAAAACAAGGAGGTTTACTTAAACATGTGTGATATTATTGCATCTTATCGTGCAGCATATTTGACCTCTCCCCTATAATTATTGAGATACGGCCATATTGACTTTTGTCCCCAGTAATGGAATGTAACCCATATTTAAGTTGATAGATACCTGTACTCATAACATTTTCATTATTGTCAGCTAATGTAACTGTCAAATAAAAAAGTTTTTTTTTTCTAACGCATACGGCATGTGTGGCTGGAGTACTGATTGGTTTGCCACATCACACATGCAGAGTGGCAACAATCTTACAGTACACATGTGTGGCATTTCTGCGCATGGCTCATACAGCTCTATGAGGTCATGCTGGCCTCACAAAGCTTCATGGGGCACTGGAAAAAAATGTTCACCTAAGCCAACCACACAGCAAATTTCTAAGAAAATATTAAGCAAACAAAGTTAAGGGTAAATACAGTATATTTTCTGTGAAAGCGCCTTGGCGAATTTTGTTGATCAACACTATTGCCCCACACCATTTTCAAATTTTAAATGTAAAACATTTGTCAATAGTACATTAGAAACATGATAAGGATAGATTGCCTAATTCAGTGATGGCCATCTGCTGTAGAACTTAACTAGAACATTTGCACTGTATATACTGTATAATTATTCTGTAGCGTATAGGTTTTATCAGGAGTTTTTGTATATTATGAAGCTGCATGTGGGTGGCACATTGGTTATCACTCCTGCCACACAGCTCCAGAGCCCCAAGTTTGATTTTTGTATGGAGTTTGTACATTCTGTGCTCACCTACATGGGTCTTCTTCTGGGTGTTTCAGTTTTTCACCTATGGCCCAAAGATATCTGTTCCCAATGCTACATGGATAAATAAAGCTGCCCATGAACGCAAATTGGATTAGTAGATAAGAAAAGAGAATTTGCAAATGTTTTTGGTGTTTAATTTGTATTGCATTACTTGTGCATCCTCACTAGGTATGTCTGTTCTCTTTATTGCCTCACTTGTATTTTTAGGTGGACTGCAGAGCCAATTAAAAATCTAAATGATGTAAATGCCCTTTAACCTGTGCACATCCCTTCTCTAGAACTTTTACATTTCTGGCACCTGCTATAAATGCATGTATTTACATGTAATAAAGGAATGGCAGCAATGTATGTATTTCACAGATAAAGAATTGGTCTTTGGCTGCAGTGTAGTGATTAGTTTCTTAAATAGCACCCACATCCAGAGTCATCCCTTCCTATATGATCAAAGTACCGTTATGGGGATGGGTGTGCCTAATGGTATTACTGTATTGCTGTTTCATGAATTGTCAAATTAACTAACATCATTGATCTGTTGTGATCATTTTACATTAATGAGTAGAGAGATGGCTTAAAGTCAACACCAGTCAGGAGCACAGAAAAGAACAAATGAAACAATGAATAAACAGCCCATGCTGGACTTGCAGGTGTACTTAGAAGTGAAAATGTGTCTTACTTCAAGTTACCTAGCTAACGCTAAATCAATCAGCACTACAATAAAGCTAGCGGTTTGCTGGAGTAACAATGGAGTAATAATAGCATTATGTGTAACAGCTTTTATATGGAGTGTTTAGCAGATATTACCTGATGTTACAGTGCCCAGCTGACACATAGTACCGGCCTATAGGCCTCAGTACCTATTCATGTGGTTAAAGGTTCCTAAGTTGATGCATTGGGCACATGTTTGTAAATTTCACAAACACACAGGCTCTACAGTAGTTAGTTATTGGCTGAATTGTGGAAAAGTAACTTTGACATACAAAAAGTGCAATTAGCTCAGATTATCTTCAACTTTTGATTCATTTTATTGGTAGCTAACATTACTGATTTAGTTAATGCCTTATTGCTATATGCTGTCATCAAAAGGACAAAATTAAGTTCTGATTAATCCATAAGTGTAAGTGAAGTATTCACATGTTCATTTTTAAAATATCTGAATATTCAGCTTCACTTTGACCCTGTATTTACTGCACTAAGTAAGATTATTAAGCACATTTAGTAGTAAGAGTAAGAAGTAAAATACCTTTATTGTCACTGTACAATACAATGAACTATCATTTGCAACAAGCCTATAGATGCCTTAGAGAAAAGTATATTAGTATTTTATATTATTATTATTAGTAGTATCAAAATTATTATTTCTGTTGTTGTATCACATGTTACAAGTGATACTATTGGCCATATCAAGTAACAAAGAGTAACAGCAAATTGATACCCTGGACCGTTACTATTATTGTTA
This sequence comes from Erpetoichthys calabaricus, assembly GCF_900747795.2. NCBI lineage: Eukaryota > Metazoa > Chordata > Cladistia > Polypteriformes > Polypteridae > Erpetoichthys > Erpetoichthys calabaricus. Next base: position 66,142,884 of record NC_041400.2, on the reverse strand, counting down.
CTAATTAGGCATTCATCTTTAAAGGAAACAAATCAAAAAGTTAAAATTAAGTTTGTGATGTGTACTTTTTTGTTTATTTGTTATTGTTTAAATTTAAGCTGTTATAAGAAATACTAATGTAGTGGATTCAGGGAGGGGAGGAATGGGGGGGGGGGGGGGTGTTGGGGGCTAAAGAAGAAAGTCTCGCTTAGTGCACCTATGTAGCTAGATGCAGCATTGCCAACCTCTGAGAATGCAGTGACATACCTTTGAGATATCATACCCTTAAAATATAAATTGGACTTCAGCACAATAGATAGTGAGTCTCATCCAATGTGGAATAAAGATGTAAAACGGACATACTATACTGTAAAGTCTTCAGGTGGATAGGGTGCATACTGTTTAAAGGTTCATAACTAGGTGTGAGAAATGTTTGCAGTATCAAAATCACTAAATGTGCATTTATTTTATATTTGCATTTCTTATGATATACAGTAGTATATCACATGCCTAACTATGAAATATGTGTTACTAAAGGGTCCCCAGGACCAATCCAGGTGTTGTTGCATGTTTGGTAGAGGTAACTGATATGATGAAATATACTTGTACTGTCTGATATCATAGGATCACCTCATAAACTGACCTAAAGTACATTCCATAAATTAACTGGCACTGACCCTTCCCCTTGTCCTATGACCACCATACATCTTAATGTTTTACATTTGTATGGATTGCTTTTATGGATCCTCAAGGCTTGTAAATAAGTCTGCCTTCTGGACCAGACTGCAGCTGGAAGCTTCAACACTCCTTGTTTCCAGCAAATTCCTTTGGTTGATAACACCTCATTGGTAAGGTGCATTACAAAAATGTACAAATGTGATACACACTGGAGATATGGTGTATGTGTTCAGAGAAACCAAAAGTTGGATCTTTGCCTGACACGGCAAAGACTATGAGGAAAGCCTGTTATTCTGAGTTTGATGTGCTGAAGCATGTTATGGTGGCACATGGTTCATTGGCATCTCTGTGGTCATGAAAGTGTTCAATTAATCTCTGAAATAGACATACTGACATCTCCACATTGTCAGAGAATGTTATGAACATCAACCTTGCCATATACACCATTTTCACATACCTCTACACTGAAATGTGATGAAAAGCTTTACTTGGGATTATTTAATAGATTTGAAATCTCATTTGAAAATAGCAAATATTTGATTATTGAAATGAAATTCTCCTTTTGTAATTTTCTGTAAACATGATTAATCAACATGCACTTTGAAGGGTGTCAAGTTCATCTTTTGCTGGACTGAGGAAATGGGTGAGTTTCAAACATATTATCTTTAACTCTTTTTTAATATTTTGGTACATCAATTTTTACAACAGTTATCATGTTATAGAATTTTGTGCATTGTGATTATTTTCCATACAAACCTGACCTTGGTCCCTGCCTGTCTGGCCTATTTGTGATATCAACACTACTAAAATGTGAGAAATCTGTGTGTGCGGATTAATATTTTTTCTTAACTTTTTAGCACCAATAGAGCAAGAACTAGTTATGTGCCAGAATTAACTATTTTCTAAGTATGTATCTGTAACTGAATAATATAAAACTACAAAATGCCTGGATTTTATTTTGGAATATGAATTTATGAGTTCACTGAATCACACACGCACACACACACGGATCTTCATGGCTTTTACACTGACACATTTTATTTTTATGAATGACTCCTGAAATGATCAGAAAGGAAAAATCATCAAAAATAAAAGCTATTAAAAAGATGTGTTTCTTGAAAAAAATACACATTTAGTAAACAGCCTTTTACAAATTGGGAAAATTTATATATCTTATGCTCACGTTAGAAATTATTTTAAGGAAAAGTCTGACTAAAAATCAACTCTCATCAACACACATACACACATGGACAGAAATACTGTATGTATACACTCCATGTATATAAAACATAATATTTATATATAATAGGCAAAAAAGTTACAGATACTGTACATATTATATTTTTGTATGTAATAAATATTACCCACAAAAACAGATACTGGACACCCTTTAGCTAATTACATTTCTCTGTCCTAATGAAACATATTTCAACAAAAGCACAATGTACCAGTATTTTCTCTACAGCTGTAAGATATGTTGGCCTACAATAAAAATATATATATTATAGTGGTTCAGTGTAGCGCCAAAATGGGGCTAGAAGATAGATAGCGTGAGACAGTTGGTTGGGGCTTCCTAACTATGCAATATGAGAACTGCCAGCAGGAGCAATGGGTGGCGTGCACAACAAGTAGCACTAACGAATGGGGTGGATGGATGAATGAAGAGAGGAGACCTCCTGGACAGAAAACCAGAGGAGATGTTGTGTGGTAAGGAGGAGAAAACTTTGGAGAGGAAAGAGAATAAGGTTGGAGAATCAGAAGGATGACGGTGGTGAGCAATAGCTCTAGAGATAGATAGATAGATAGATAGATAGATAGATAGATAGATAGATAGATAGACAGACAGACAGACAGACAGACAGACAGACAGATAGATAGATAGATAGATAGATAGATAGATAGATAGATAGATAGATAGATAGATAGATAGATAGATAGATAGATAGATAGATAGATACTTTATTAATCCGAAGGGGAAATTCACATGCTCCAGCAGCAGCATACTGATAAAAAACAATATTAAATTAAAGAGTGATATAAATGCAGGTATAACAGACAATATCTTTGTATAATGTTAACGTTTACCCCCCCAGGTGGAATTGAGAAGTCGCATAGTGTGGGGGAGGAACGATCTCCTCAGTCTGTCAGTGGAGCAGGAAAGTGACAGCAGTCTGTCGCTGAAGCTGCTCCTCTGTCTGGAGATGATACTGTTTAGTGGATGCAGTGGATTCTCCATTATTGACAGGAGCCTGCTCAGCGCCTGTTGCTCTGCCACAGATGTCAAACTGTCTAGCTCTGTGCCTACAATAGAGGCTGCCTTCCTCACCAGTTTGTCCAGGCGTGAGGCGTCCCTCTTCTTTATGCTACCTCCCCCCTAGCACACCACCGCGTAGAAGAGGGGGCTTGCCACAACCATCTGATAGAACATTAGCAGCATCTTATTGCAGATGTTAAAGGATGCCAGCCTTCTAAGGAAGTATAGTCAGCTCTGTCCTCTCTTGCACAGAGCATCAGTATTGGCAGTCCAGTCCAATTTATCATCCAGCTGTAGTCCCAGGTATTTATAGGTCTGCACCCTCTGCACACAGTCACCTCTGATGATCAGGGGGTCCATGAGGGGACTGGTCTTCCTGAAATCCATATATAAAGCATATATATATATATATATATATATATATATATATATATATATATATATATATATATATATATATATATATATATATATATGTACATATATAGCCATCTCTATAAAGAAGTCAAGAGTGGTTGTAAGCACAGGTCTTACTTCAACAGAAATAGTAAGAGGAAAAGAAAGAAGTACAGGCATAAGTGGTATCTTTGGGGTCCGAGAAAACCTAGGAGTGGTGGCTTGCTTTGGTCAGCTGAAACTCCAAAGCAGCTCAGTTAAGGCATCCCCCAAAGCCAGAAAAGTAGGGGAGACTATACACAGTTCTCTACCTTGTTTCTTTTACTCAGTTCTTTCCTGCCCCATCCATACTTTTCTTCCATTTTTATTCTTCTACCCAAATAAGTTGTTCTTTTCTTGGTGAACATTCTCTGACTCGTGTCTCCCTTTCCTCTGCCTAAGAAGAAGTTAATACCATTTATTATATATGAAATCTAGCTGCTCACATTATTAGAAAAATAAAAAAAAATAATAATTTGAAACAATGTGTGAAGGTCAGTGCCCGACATAAAGTAATTACGCTATATCAGGAAAACTTCAACTTCAAACAACACCGGATCACTTTAAAAATAAATCAAAAAGGACTTGATTAATTATTTATGAAATTCTGCAAAGCAGCCCCCACGGCACAAATGAACATTGCATATTTTGCACCCAAACACACTTTCATGGCGCAATCCCTTATTGGTACAGTTTCGACATCTTCGGGAACGTTCAGACATGCGCTCAAGGCGATGGCCATACTCCACTGGTGAATCAGAGTGCCTCTTTCGAGTGGCTCTCTCTACACCTCTAGTGCCCTGATAGTCTCCTATCAGCTGCTGGGCAAGGCGTATGCGAAAATGTCTCTGAGTGAAATGCTTGCCAGTGAAACCAGGTAGTGAGGCACCTTTACGGTTTTCACGCAGTATAATGAAGGAGTTGACAATACAGATGTTTAGGTAGAACCACAGGAAGTAGCGCCACCACTTTTTGCAGGGTCGGCCTACTGGGTAGCACTCCCTTAGCTGGTTGCAGAGGTCAACACCACGCATGTTCTCCTGATATAAGAGCAGTGGCAGAGGACGTGGAACTCTACAGAGTTTTCCATCCCTCTGTTTTTCCTGACTGATACCCACAATGCCAGGGGAAGCATTAGAAGATAGACAGCTGATTACTTTTGTGTCTCTCATAACTGTGGACAAAATATTGCCATGCTGGCACTGAAAAAACTCTCCTTGGGCTAGTTTGCCAACATTTTTCAGTTTTAGTGTATCTGGGAACCCTTTACGGCTCTGAAGTGTTGTGCCGCACATATATAGACCCAACTTCAGCAACTTCTGCACCAGAGGTACTGATGTGAAGAAGCTGTCAAGGAAGATGTGGTGATATTTCCCCTCCAGACCTCTTATAAGGGATTTGACCACATGGCAGCCGACTCCACCCAAGTCATCATTAGAACATCCGACATATATATTGGCCCGATGACAATACCCTGACTTAGAGTCGCACAACATCCACACTTTCAGGCCTTTCCTAATGGGCTTTGAGGGCATGTACTGAGCAAATGAAAAGCGACCCTTGATGCCAATATCGCCTTCATCTATTGTGAGGCACCTGTTTGGTCCATAAACATCCCACATTGCCCTTTGCACAACATCCAAAAGGGGGCGAATTTTGTACAACCCATCATAACTGGGCTGCCCACGGGATGGTTCTCTTTCCCGATCACACAATTGTATGTACTGGTTTAGCTTCTCAAACCGTCGGGCAGTCATGGTTTTCTTAAAGCCTGCATTGCCTATAAAAATGTCAGTAGCCCAATACATGCTATAATCTGGCAGCTGGTTAATGCCCATAAGAATGTTCAATCCAATATAAGCCTGCATCTCCCTGATGTCTGTTGCTCTCCAATTGGGATCGGATTTGCTATTTTTTCTCTGCCTATAAAGCGCGTAACTGTTAGTTTGCTGCACGATGTGCTCAAAGAGAGAGTCTGGGAACAGAAGCCTGAAGTAATCCCGAGCATCTGCCTCTTCCGGCAGCTCAAGCTGGGGACCACAGCTGGATGTGAACTCCTCGATGCTGACGGGCTGGCCAGGCTCACCCCAGAAAGTCGGGGCGCTGCAGTCTTCGTCGCCGTCGTCTGTTTGCAGGTCAGGAGGATCTTCTTCTAAGTCCGAGAAATCGATGTCTGATTCATTGGCCGAAGTGTCCGATAAGCCGCTGGTTGATGACGAGTCATCCAGCTCGCCCTCATAAGAATTTAAGGCGAAGGACGAATCGGCGCACAGCGCCTCAGATGTCCGCGAAGAGGAGGCGGAGGCGGCGGCACCGCTGCTGAAGGTGCGCTCGTAGTCGGGCACCGCCCCTTCCTCCCTCAGCACCAGCTTGCCTTTAAGAGGAATTTCCAGCCACTTGACATCGGCCGACAGGTTGAGGGGAAACGCGTTCGCGTCTGCTGTGGGCTGCTTTTCCAAGTCGGTGCTCGTTTCTAAAACCTCAAAAAGCTCTTCTCTTCCACTTGTCGCCATGTCACTCTCTAAACTCGTCGCACGTCCATTACCGGCCAGGGTCTGTTCTAACAGTTGAAATAACGAATTAAGTAAACTAAAAATCAGAGGGCTTTTAACTCCGATTCTTCCCTCTTTTGTTATCGCTTGAAGGTTAACGTTTGTTTTTAGTGTGCCGCGGCGCAAGACGTCAGAAGCTGCAAATGTGTCTTGCTTTGTAAGCGCGACCGGGGCTGTCATTGGCGGGCTGCTTAGTCCAGGCGACTGACAGATGGCCGCTTTTCGATCGGGGGTCTGCCAGCTGGCGCCGTCAATGGACGTCTGTGAGGGCACCGAGAATGAGGGTGTCTGGGAGAGGCAGATGAGCCGAGTTTAGAAATGAAGGACACAGCAAGCTGCACATTTTTTTTTGTAGCGCCATGGGAACGGCAAAGGGACACGCCAGTAAAATACTATTCCAGAATAGATATCTAGCAGAAAAATGGACTCATTCGTATCTCCAAGATGACCCAGAAAAGACCTGATCTTACATGTGAACTTTCCTTAACCTGAAGTGGCATACATACATTTAGCAGGGTTGATCAGGATTGAGTTGAATATTAAGTATCTGCCATTTTAATAATAACAATAATATATCCAACAGTGCTGTTAATCTAGAGAGTGGTTTTGTTTTTTAATATATTGCAATAACTGTCAATGGAATTGTCCAAATGGTTTCACAACTAACCATCTTAATTGTTCACTATTTAATTTTTAAAGTTTATCTATAACATGTTTCATCATTAGACAAAAACAGGATCCTACCATAAACCACAGCCCCATCAAGAGTTACTTATACTTAGGAAGCTGCATTGCTTTATTCTTGACTTGGACTGAGCAGGCTGAAAAAGGAATGAATAGGCTAGAAAAGGTACTGATGAAGTAATTTTGTTATTTCCTCAGGTTTAAGCACAGATTGTTTTTTTATCTCACCATGCCAGCTTGTTTTCACTGTGAATTTTGCACATAGTTATACTGTAATGATAACATGGCACATACTTTCTTAACCCAATTCAGGGTCACAGCACACCATTTCACCACAGGGCCCAGTCACACACATATACCCTCATATTTCTACAAGGCAAGTTTAAATTGTCAAAAATCAATATTATTTTGGGATGTGAGAGGAAAGCCAGATTGCACGGTACGACTGAACAGCTATATAACATGCCTGGTGAATTTGGTCCCCTGAAGGCTCACCATGGAGCAAAAAGGAGCGAGGCACAATGATTGTGATCAAGCAGAACGACAAAAAAGATGTTAGTCCCCTAAGTACTGTTCTCAATATAGCAATTGTTAGAGAAATGTAGAAGTCACTAAACCGTGTGCTGTGGTAGCCTACAGTAACACAATGGGCATGTTGATCGAGAAGATCAGGCATTGTCATTCTACCCTCTCATGTGCGTGCAACAGAAAAAATATTTAAAAAGTGTGCAAAGAAACAAGGTTCTACTGTCCCGATTGTGATGTCAGGTTGTAAGTTGGTGACTGTTTCAAAATATATGACAAGAATTACCTGTACTAAATCTGCATCAGCAGACCCGTGAACATTAGACATACATTTCCCTCCATATTTATGTTGACATTTTGATATTTACATGTTTCTGTTATACATAATAACATGTTTTTTTAGTTGAAAAAAATTCAATGCTTTTGACTTATTTTTCTTGGGGTAAACATAATGCTAAGGAGGCTATTATGCAATGTAAGACTTCAAAGTACTACAATTTGGGATTAGAATGGTAAACATTCCCCAATGTGCTTTATTCTCCATTTCTAAGAGACACACATACTGTAACTTTATATAGTAGATTTCAATCCCAGGGCAATTTGCAAGTGTTAGAGGTATGCTAGAATTGCTATTTTTTTATGTGCATGGGAAGGTTAAATCAGTGGCTATGATTGAACCAGCAATGCTATGACCTTTATGCAGCTCCTTAGCCACTAGACCATCCATTCATTTAAATGCATTGTTGACACAGTGTTACTCTGTAGGTATCAAGTTAGTCACACATATTGTCAATACCCAACAGACATATAGCTCATGTTTTATGTGAGAGGAAGCTTTATGTCCTCATGCTCACAGCAGGGAATCAGTTGCTAATCATGAAAGCTAGAAAGAAGATATACATTTTTATATTTTATGCCACTACTTTTTATCCCATAAGAGATTTGATAAAAATGATATCAATCCATTATCCAACCCGCTATATCCTAACTACAGGGTCACAGGGGTCTGTTGGAGCCAATCCCAGCCAACACAGGGCACAAGGTAGGAAACAAACCCCGGGCAGGGCGCCAGCCCACCGCAGGGCTAAAAATTATATTCACAAGCATAATGTTTAATTCACTTGGCTACAATCTAACTAGCAAATTGGAAAGGTGAAATTCTGTTGTATGAACATTTGCGAAGTTGGGTCATCAATAAATAATTATTCATCTACAGCTTGCTTCATGCTGTTCAATTACTAAAGAGCTGATTGGGTTGTTGCTCCATGATTCAGTTTTCTCTTATCTACCTTTCCTCATTTTTTATCCCCTTACTTTGCTGCATGCTCCTCCATGGTGTGTGTGTGTGTGTGTGTGTGTGTGTGTGTGTGTGTGTGTGTGCGTGTGTGTGTGTGTGTGTGTGTGTGTGCTGTGGCAGTTTACCCATCAACTCTTTTTTTCTCCTATTGTCTCTGTTTAATTGGCCATCAGTGCATTATTCAGCATTGGGGAGCAGTGCGTGAATGTTTGTTTTTGTTCACACAATAACCAAAAAATCAATTATTATTGTTGGTTTCCTTTAACTGTATTCCTTTTTTATTTTATTAATAAAAAAAAATAAAAAAAATTATTCCTTTCGTTAATGCTAATATGTGCATACTTCCATCGCTACGTAGTTTCCATGATCTGAGCTTGTTATCGTCATATAAAATTGCATTACGAAAACAATCTCCCACATAACTTTTCCAAATCTTTTTCTGCAATTTGTTTCTTTAATATTATAAATAGGGAGGCACATTCCAGTCTCAGCTGTTGAACACTGAAGCATTCTGTACTCATATACATTTAAAATGTGGCAACCATAGATACTTATGCCGGTGCTTAGTATTAATAAATACATGTTCCTGATTTAATTGAATTAAATTTTGACTTAATATGTATGACATATATGTTGGTGGGACAATTGATCAGTGTTCAGCGCTTTTGAGTCACAGCTCCGGAAAAATAGGTTCAGATCATATTTTGGACATTGTCTGATTCAAATGTCCATATTCTGGCTATTATTCATCCAAAGGTCAAACTGGTTGGGTTTATGGATAGTGCCATCTTGTCTCTGTGTGCATACTTTTTGATGGATTTCTGTCCTTTCTAAGGGTAGTTGTTGTGCTGCTCCTTTTGTGTCCATAACAGGCAGACATATAGCAAAAGAAAAAAAAAAATCTTCAGTTACACAAAACATTCATTAATATATATATATATATATATATATATATATATATATATATATATATATATATGTATAATATATATATATATATATATATATATATATATATATATATATATATGTATATATATATATATATATATATATATATATAGTGGCGAGTGGCTGGTGGGTGGTACCCAGCCGGGATGCCCAGGAGGACCAGAGGAGGGCTTACGCCTCCTCCAGACCACAAGGGGGCAACCGCCCTGGTGGCTTTGGGGACCACGGGAACAGAGCTTAGAAGCTCAACCCTATAGGGGCCCATGGTCACCGCAAGGGGGCGCCCCAATGCCTGAGGAGCCCTGGCCCTCAGCACTTCCGCTGAGGGGAAGAAGACCAGGGACACCTGGAGTGCTTCCGGGTGCACAGACAGTACTTCCGCCACACTGGGGAGTGCCGGCGGAAGCTAATCGGGAGGCACCTGGAGCACGTCTGGGTGTGTATAAAAGGGGCCGCCTCCCTCCACTCAATTGCTGGAGTCGGGTGGAAGTGGACAGAGTCTTGGAGGAGAGGAGTGGAGGCAGACCTGAAGAGGCAAAGGCATTTGGAAGAGGCCTGGACTTTGGGGTGATTGGTGCTGCAGCACTGGGGTGTGTGTGCACTTGTAAATAGTAGTTCTGCAAATAAACATGTGTCGTGCTTTAAAAACCATGGCTACCTGTCTGTGTCCTGCCTGTTCCCCACAATATATATTTGCATGGCAGACAGCTTAAGGCCTCGAATAACTTTGATTACCCACCAGACCAAGGATTGCCACTGTCCTCTAATGCTTTCTCTCTTTCTCCCTCTGCAGACAAGCTGACTGAACTCTCCACCTCTGATGTCACTTCCAGTTTCTATTTCTCTGGACCCACCCCTTTTTGTCATCCAGTCATATAAACTGCCATCTTTTCATTTGTGTTTAGTTCTGTTTTTAGCTCTGTCTGTAAAAGACCTTATCACTTTTCATACAGTACTTGTTTCATGTATTATGGGGGTTATAGCTCATGTGGGGTTATATATTTACAAAACATTTTGAAGCAACAAAAAGTTAAAATAAGAAAGAAAATACACTTAAACCAGAGAAAGGATGGCACCCTGGCTATAATATAAAAGCAGTAGTATAAGATTCCTGTTAATAATAAGTTAAGTAATATTCATATTTTTGTCATAGTTTTAAAGTCGTTTTGCTGTTAATTCACCTTTTTCTGTGAAGTTTGTACTCTTAATTGTATCCTAATAATGACAATTAACAACAAGCATAGTAGACATCAAGGCAAATGATACTAAATTCTCAAACTGTTTTTAACCACTGCAAATTAGTATCTCTGGAATAATGCAGACATTCATCCAGTCGACTAGATCCTTCTACAGCAGTGCCTTTGACTGCTTGTTTTGAGCACATTTTCAGCACTTTGTGGAATTACCACCTCCTGACCGTTCCTGCTAAACTTTACTGGCTGCTAGAGCACCTCTCCATTTTCTAGTGTAGTGTTTGTCTTTACTTTCTGGCCACATGTAATCAGTTCCCTATAAAGTGCCATATTCATACACTTTCTAGCTCTTGCAACACTTTGCAGCTGGAAAAGAAGTTATCATATTCAGTATCAACAACATTACTTCTGGTCTCTGATGGTTTCTGCTTGTGGAAGTGATTTGGCTGACTTGTTTTACTATCTGTTTTAGTGCTGCTGCTTCCTTTTTCCTCTTGAAATGTAGTTCTTATATCACATACACAACTACTATCACATACTAATAAAGTGTTTCAAAACTATTTCCTGCTGAGGAGATCAAATTGTTAATAGTTGGGTTATGGCATTCTAAGGAAGTAAGGAACGCACTTCCTGGTGCATTATGGCTTTTAACCTTAGTGACTTTTGACTAGAATATATTTTCCTATAAAGTCATTATTTTTAAAGCTGTCACATTGTAGAACTAGTAAATTCATATTCATTGACAAAAGTCTTAGACTCTTATACAGTTTCTTGGTGGCCTGTGTGTGTAATGTATCAGTTTCTGGAATGGCATGTCCACAGTTTGCTTGTATGACACCAGCTGAGGTTTTGCTGCAACACATGCTGAGCTCAAACTTCAACTTCTATTTATGAAACTCGATAGAATGAAAACCTGCAGCCTCAAGAGAACAAGAGCAGCCAACTTCAGCTGAACTAGACCATGTTATTCCAGGTGAGGATACTTCTTACTTCAGTTTCTCATAACCTGTCAAGAATGTTAATTCATAGTGTTTCTATGTGCAGTGAAACTATTTTTGAATATATTCATAATTTATTTATGTATAGAGTTTCTGTTAACAGCATTTCTCTTCTGTCCGAGGTGAGAATAAAAATTTTACAATTAGGTTTATTCATCTTTGACATCTTGTCTCTGTTATTTAAAAATTTTGTTGTCACTTAGTTCTTTCATGGTTTCTTTCAAGTCTGTGAACTGTGCATGACTGTTAGTATTATTAATATTTCTTTCAGCACTGTAGCAGTTAAAACAATGTTGTCTTAAATGGTGTACCAGCATGTCCTTGTCTTTTTAAGGCTATTTTTCTTTTACACAAACTCTAAGACAGAGTGTATGTGGCTGTTTGTGTGTGTGCATGGCAGATGACTTATATATTGTGCCTTTGCACCATAGAACTTATTTTCTGTATCCCAGTTAACTCTGAAGCGAAGAGATTTCTGCACAATAGACCTAGTGGTTTGATAGTTACACTGATCAGCTTGTTATGCATAAATCTACTGGTACACAAGCATGACAGCATATCATTCCTTTTAAGCATGAGCACAGTTTATCTTCTTTTTTTTGAAAGTTTTGCATGGATAGTTTATTACCTTACTCTCCTCAAGCAGAAGAGCACCTAACCAAGATTGTGATACATCTGCCTGGATTTATACTTACTTTATGGGGTCAAAGTAGACTAGCACTACTTGTGGTCAGTTCAGGATCTTCAAAATAACTCACTTAATTAAACCTTTAAGTACTGTAGCTTCTGCAGGACAGAGATTTAGAGGCTTGGTGCAGAATCTCGCATTTCCTGCACTTTTTAAATGTTTACCTTTGTGTGTCCAGCACGAAGTGATAAGCTCCTCTAATGTACCAGGTTGAACAGTGAAAACACCCTATGGGGCCCTAGGCTGGGATGCCTCAATCATGGAAGGACCGGGTGAGAGAGCTTATTCCAGACACTATTTCCCCTGAAACACTAGAGGGCAGAACCCCCCTGGCTTGTAGTGGCACCACGGAACATGGAAACTCAATCCTGCTTCAGCCCAAGGCCACTGCAAGGGGGTGCCTGGACGTTTCCTGAGCCCTATTTAGGAGCACTTCCGCCACACCCGGAAGTGCTTCCAGGTGTCCTATAAAAGGAAACAGCCACCACTACTCAGAAAGCCAGAGTCGGGAAGAAGTGGAAGAGAAAAAAAGAGAAGAAAAGAAAAGCACTGGGCTTTGGTGCTGTTTATTTGTGTTGTGCTGCTGTAGGGAGCAAGAAATAAATGTGTGCTGTGTGGCAAACTCGTGTCTCTGCCAGTCTGTGCTAAAGTTAGGGTGGTTGGAGGACCCCTGGGCTTCACAAGTGGCACCCCAGATGGGATTTCTTGGCTGTCTGCAGGCAGGAGCCCCACTTTAAAATAATTCTTGTGGCCTGAGTCAGGAGGAAGAGGACGAAGCTCGTGAGGGGGAGTGGAGGCAGAAGGACTGGCGAAGAGAAGGGACTGTGGTGCTGTATGGACTGTGCCGTACTTTGGGGGACCGAAGAAGAAGAAATGCTTCCCCAGCTGTAAATAAATCAGGTGCTGTGTGGTGAAGCTTGTGTCCTGCCTGTCTGTGTCAGGTTAGGGTGGCTGTACGTGCCCCAGGCTTCACAGAAGGCAATTCCACTTACTATAATACCACCTCAAAATCACAAAGGCAGCAAAATAACAAAAAACAATTAAAACTATAGCATGATTTTATACTTGGATTGTAGTAAATAATCATTCATCTTACAATCCATGTCAGCTTCTTCCACAAAAAATGTGTGTGCTCTTTCTCTCTCTTATTCTGTTAGATGAGGTGCTCTCTGTTCTCTGCCCCTTTTCTTCTTCAGATGCTGAGTTTAGCAGTTTAGGTGTTATGGTGCTCCAGTGTGTATGGCGTTTTCAAGTACCAGAGTGTGGTAGCTCTTTTTTTACTTTAAGATAATATTATTTTGGCACAGTAAATTAAACAGTGTTCAGCTAGGAGCTTCACCCCTTTTATTGGAAATCTCCAGAAGCAAATAATTTTCTTGTCCTTTTTCACAGAATAGTACAACATAATGGTGAAAGCAAAAAGCAAAAATGTATAATATACCACAAATTCAAAGGAGAATGAAGCAATGTAACTTAATAATAAGTAGAAATAAAAGATAAATTGTAAATGAAGCCTGATATTTCATTAGCAGGTTAGTGTGTATGAGTTGACAGCTGATTAAATACACACACAACATTGACATACAGTAATCCCTCCTCCATCGCGGGGGTTGCGTTCCAGAGCCACCCGCGAAATAAGAAAATCCACGAAGTAGAAACCATATGTTTATATGGTTATTTTTATATTGTCATGCTTGGGTCACAGATTTGCGCAGAAACACAGGAGGTTGTAGAGAGACAGGAACGTTATTCAAACACTGCAAACAAACATTTGTCTCTTTTTCAAAAGTTTAAACTGTGCTCCATGACAAGACAGAGATGACAGTTCCGTCTCACAATTAAAAGAATGCAAACATATCTTCCTCTTCAAATGAGTGCTTGTCAGGAGCAGATGTCAGAGAGATAGAGAAAAGCAAACAAATCAATAGGGCTGTTTGACTTTTAAGTATGCGAAGCACCGCGGCACAAAGCTGTTGAAGGCGGCAGCTCACACCCCCTCCGTCAGGAGCAGGGAGAGAGAGAGAGAGAGATAGAGAGAGACAGAGTTTGTTTTTCAATCGAAAATCAATACGTGCCCTTCGAGCTTTTAAGTATGCGAAGCACCATGCAGCATGTCGCTTCAGGAAGCAGCTGCACAGAAGGTAGCAACCGTGAAGATAATCTTTCAGCATTTTTAGACGAGCGTCCGTATCGTCTAGGTGTGCGAACAGCCCCCCTGCTCAATCCCCCTATGTCAGGATCAGAGAAAGTCAGCGCAAGAGAGAGAGAGAGAAAAGTACGTTGGGTAGCTTCTCAGCCATCTGCCAATAGCGTCCCTTGTATGAAATCAACTGGGCAAACCAACTGAGGAAGCATGTACCAGAAATTAAAAGACCCATTGTCCGCAGAAATCCGCGAACCAGCAAAAAATCTGCGATATATATTTAAATATGCTTACATATAAAATCTGCGATGGAGTGAAGCCGCGAAAGGCGAAGCGCGATATAGCGAGGGATTACTGTATTAAATTTTGATTGAACTTCACTGCTTCCTAGATGCTGTTTTCAAATGGTTCATTTCCTTCTTTAATAGTGATAGACCTGTGGCTGCCTTTATCCATCAGTGATGAAATTATGTCCAAAGTATCTGATCTCTATGCTTTGGTTTCCTCCCATTGTCCAAAGACATGCAGGTTAGGTGGACAGGCAGTTCAAAACTGGTGCTAGTGTTTGTGTGTTTGTGTGTTTGCTCTGCAAAGGACGGGCTCAATGGGATAGACTTCATCTTCCCAAAGACCCTGCTCATGATACGATGGATTTGGAAGATGGATCAATGGATGGATACCTGATCTCAATGGCTCCTCTGAGGGCTGCTAAAAGGTAAGCTAGGTTTTTTTGAAGTCAATGCTGTTTTTTCACTATTATGGAATTTGTAAAGCAGTTTTCCAATCAATAAATTAGTTTTCAACCTTCACCTGCAGCCATATGCTATTGAGTGAACTGTGATAAAGATTTAAAGAGTGATGATATGTCAAATAAAAAACAATATAAGGATTAGTTATGGGTCACTTCTTCATAAATAGGTACCCAGAATACTGACTCATTAAATGAAGCATCTGATATTCCAAGAAGTATTTTTAACTAATTAATTAAAACTGTAAGAAATTCAAGAAGGGTTCTATAACTGAGGAAAAACTTTGGGAGCATAAATATGATAAAGAGGCCAAACAACAGCAGAAACAATGGAAGCATAATTAGGAAAAAGCAGCAAGAATAGCTGTCAAACATTAGCATTTTACATCAAAAGCAATTCTCTGCATCACTGGAATGGAAGAGATGCCAAATAAGAAACTCATACATCTCTCTATATATAAAATCCAATGTCTGTCTGTGTGTCTGTCCGCTTTTCACAAGAGAATTACTTAACAGATTTAGATTGGGTTTATTTCTATAATTTGCTTGAACATTCCAGTTGATTTTGCAACTTCTCTCAAGGGCGCTAAGTATCATAGTTTGCTTGCAGTGCCAATTTATTTGCGCAAATCTTAGAGAGTGGCTGCGGGCCAAGGGGGGGGAGGGGGGGGGGGGCGGGCCCTCCTCACTCACGTGCCAGCCTGTGTTCAAATCAGTCTACCTACGGCCACGTTTTGGTGTGTACCTTGCCTCCACTTAGCTAGTGATAGCTGTTTGTTTATTGATTTTTAAAATTTGTTCTGTTTCACTACTACACGTGCAGAGCCGCGGGGGACAGCTAGTTTAATAATATTTGTGAAAATGTAGAACTGTTATGGCTACGTTAATTTTATGCGAAAGGTAACATCTAAATGATGCCATATTATCTAAAGTCCAATCTTTTCAATTAAGAATCTTTCGTGTTGCTTTTCTACTTGCAGAATTACAACCTTCCAAAATAACTTTTTTTTTAATTTAAAGACAAATAATTATCATTCATCTACTGATTTACTTTACTAAAACAGTAAAATAAATATATAACCTAGCCTGCATACACTCAAGAACAATGCCCTGGGAGCACCACATGAGAAGTGTGTGTCAATTTATATTGGAAACAAGACAAAACACACTTTCACCAAGGACAATACTTATTTCCTATGAAAATATACAAAAACTCTGTCATAATTTTGATTGTTTATTTGACTGACTAAAAGAGACGGTAAGTATCTGCAAAGTACAAGTCCAGAAACATTTCCCTTGTAGCGTTATATGTTGTTTTTCTTGTTGTCTCAAAATTTATATTTATATTGAAGTGGTAACTAAATTCTGGGGATCCTTCTTAGGCCTACATGATAATATGGAGAATCATTTGTGGTGTGAACCTATACTTGACTAATTGCAGCAAATATGACAGGAGAAAACAGAGGGAAACAATTCAGTAGAAGCAAGGAAAGGGAGCTGCAATTTTTGGAGACAACACAAAGCTAAATTGGTTGCTAGAGGGTGGCCATATTAAAGATTAACCCCGTAAATGGATCAACTCCTAGCTAGAGAGTAGACCTCCTCTGCTAAGTTTAGGCTAAGGTTTGAACCTGTCCTGTGGTTGTCTCCATTATATGGTGAGTCAAGCTTGTTTTCTTGTACTGGGATAGTGCTTCCCAGATATGCTAGTACTGTTTGCACCTTTTGAAATTAACCTATGTGGGACCATTATTAAATGGGGCATTTGCATTGACCTTTATTGGATTATATATACCAAATGACACACTCTTGCAAAATTTTTCTGCATTCTGAATTTAAAGAAATGTTTGTATTTACTGTTAAGCCAAATTCCTGTTCTCTTGTGCCTCATTTCCATGGTAAAAGCATCATTTTCGTAGTTTTGTTTGTGAATAAAGTTTATGCTGCTATTTTTGTGCTGTTACTTTACAACTGTGTAGACTACAAGAACCATTCATGAATGAAGCAGAACTTCCAGTGTTATCTCAGACCAAAGCATTAGTTACATTAACACTCTTTATCCCACATAATCCAGTCCAGGTTCACAGGGGACCCTTAGTCTGTCCAGCTCAAATTGGGTGCAAACTAGGAACCAAACATGGATTTAGTAGTGATTCTTGTGTTATCCCAAACATGAAAATTAGTAGTAGTAGTAGTGAATTCCAAAAACAGTACAGTTTGAATGTTTTACATTGCTTTAGCAGTTTGCTGTTATTGTATTCCATTATTGGTATCATATATACTGTACATCAGGGGCCTCATGTATAAACGGTGCATATGCACAAAAATGTTGTGTACTCCTGTTTCCATGCTCATATCGTGATGTATAAAAACTAAACTTGGCATAAAGCCACGCACATTTTCACGTCAGCTCAATCCTTGCCGTACGCAAGTTCTCTACTCAGTTTTGCAAACTGGCGGCACCCAGCGTCAAAGCAGTGCTTTTGTTCCAGCGTGGTTTCCCTTTCTTTTTTAGATCCACATCCCTGACGCGGTTTTATCAAATACACTGAAATTAACCGCATATTGTTTATTAGTTTAAGGCATCTGATTGTAATTAACCTGTAACAATATAATGGTCCACGGAATGGCCAAACGATTCCAAATACCATAGCTGCTTTAGCATGGTTATGCTCAAGTATTTATCCCACTGTATCTGAGTGGGAACCACTCTACAGCAGCTGATCGGAAAGAGAACTATCAGTATACATCAAGCACAAGCTGCCTCAGCCATGCGCACATTCTATTGAACTGCTCGCATACGACAAACGCTTCAGAGCGTTTCCTGTAGGGACCTTGCGGTTAAAATACAGTTTTATCCCAAGAACTATAAATGCACTCAATCAGTCCATCAAGTGCTCCTTGTAGAACTGTTTGTACTTATAAGTACAATTACATCACTGTAAACTTGCAATACAGTTATAATATTGCAAAACCTGAGCCACTTTATAAAGCGTGTATTTACTTATGAAGGCGATGTCATTTTTAAGATGAAATGCAGCAAAATATGTTTATTACATTATACAGATAACATTTTAACATTATTTAAATAATCTACATTGTTAATAATTACACATGTGAGGACACTGCGTCGCAGCACTAGCGACGAGCTGGTGCCCCGTTCAGGGATTGTTCCTGCCTCGTGCTGTATTCTTGCTGGGACTGGCACAACACTGGAAGAATAGATGGATAGAATAATTAAACATGTACTATGAAGATATTTCAATGTTCCTTAAACGTTTTGAAGAATCTGCGTTATAAGCTTACAGATGGCTTGATAACTATTACAGAGTTGATTGTGTGGTGATTGGGTACTTCGAGAAAGAAAAGGAAGGACAGGAATTGGGGGTTAGTAAGTTTGAAAAAGACAGTACTGCTGCAGTAAATTATTTCATCAAAGGTCGCGCACAGCACAGGAAGCTTCTTGTGGGAGGCAGGAACAATCTCTGGACGGGGCGCCAGCTCGTCACTATCACTGCGCCACTGTGTTCCCATGTTTAATAACATGCTTTAATTCCTATCATCATGAAAATGATAATAAGTATACATCTCAGTATTTAAAGGATTCTGTGTCCTGCTGGAGGAAGAGAAAGCCCGTTTAAGAATCACATAGTGATTCACACACATAGAGCACATAGAGGAACAAATACAATACAAAGCATTTAACGTGCTACTTTAGTTACAATGGTATTTGAGAAACTAGTAAATTAAGGATTTTAAGATGAAGTTTATGATGTTCTACATTAATGACAAAATACACTATGTGATTCAAGTGGAAATTTCAAGATTTAAGTTTCGTGCTTTTTTTCCCACTGTGTGCCTATTTTTTTTCTTTTCCCTGTACCCTAATAAGCTTCCATATGACCCTCAGACGGTGAGCTACGACTCTCCTTTTCACGGCGACTTTGATATCTGACAACTTTTTTATTTCAGGCACCGTGCGACTTTGTGAACTTGAACTTTCGAGTTTCTCCAACACTCTGTGTCACTCAATCAACTTCCTTTTGTTGTTTATACCACTATTTAAACCAACAAATAGTACGTTTTTCCTCGCCTCCACTTGGTATTCGCTGAAATTCTTCAATTTTTCCCCGTGCTTTTGCCATTGTCTTTTCACAGAACGCTGAGCTTAAGGGCTATTTATACTGATTTGCATATTCAAAGAGGCGAAATTCTGGGAGGAGTTGGGGAGTGGCGGCAGGCATGTGCACGTGCGTTACTTTTCACGCTGACTGGGATTTTTGTAGCAGAAGAACATGGAAATTGGCATAAGCATAGATTCATGCATCTGGATTTTTGGTGCGTACGCACATTTTCGCTTTTGTCTGTACACCATGTTTTAGTGTGAATTCTATGCGCAGCATTATGCATGAGGCCCCAGGTCTTTTTTGAAAGAGGTTTATTAAGTTTAAAAATCACATTACAACATGTAATAACACTTTTTAGTGGAATATACAATCAATGTTACATTCTGTAATTTTTGTTTAAAATTATATTGAATTAAATTAAGTCAAGCTCAAAACCCTTCTCCTACCCAATCCATAGAGTTATATGAAAAAGCTGTATGAAAAAAAAGCCCAGTATCAAATGGTTTCTTTAAACTGAGACATCAGGAAGGTTAAGCAGAGGCTTGGAATTTATATTTTAGAATAGAATTAATGAACTCTTCCCAAACTCTGAAACATCTTTGGAACATTTCTTATGGAGAATTTTTTTGTGTAATTCATATTAAGTTATGGAAGATAGATTTTTCCAGTTGAATAGGTCAATATATTAGCACTGCAGTGTAGTATATTGCAATACATTTTTGTATACATAATGTTAATCTGGTGTTACCCAAAATAATACCATTAAAAGTTTGGGAGTAATTGTAATCCAAAACCCATCCATCCATCCATCCATCCATTTTCCAACCCGCTGAATCTGAACACAGGGTCACGGGGGTCTGCTGGAGCCAATCCCAGCCAACACAGGGCACAAGGCAGGAACCAATCCCGGGCAGGGTGCCAACCCACCGCAGTAATCCAAAACCATAAGGCAAACATTATTTATCAAAATGATCTAAATATAGGGCATTCCCAAAGCATATGATCAAGTAAGGCCAGCATTTGGTGATGTCATGCCCCAGATACATTTTATAGTGGATTCAGAAAGTATTCAGATTCCTTCAATTTTTCACATTTTGCCATTGTCAACTGTGGGACCTTATACAGACAGGAGTGTGCCTTTCCTAATCAAGTCCAATCAATCCATTGTATATTATTTCATTTAAGACAGGAGTATGCTATGCACATTTTTACACAATGTTCTGCACAAATTGAAGAAGAATATAACTTGTTAACAGCTGAATTCTGTTTTTTACCTGAGATTGTAATTGAAATGTTCTGCTCACATTGGTTGCCTAACATCATCTGGGATACACTCCTTGAAGCAAGTTGATACAGTCTGAAACTGCTATCTATATCTTTCTCATTCCCAGCTAGGACAATTCCAAGCATAGATATTAACAGAAGATTAGGGAAGTTCGGTAGGTGTTAGTAGAAGATTATTTTTGAGGCATACTTCAAAGGTCACATACACACTGTCTGTACAGAAGTCTGTAAATGTCCAGATATCTAGTTTTACTTAAAGAAAACTGAGAAATATGCATCAGAGCAGCTGAGAGAGTAGAAAAGAATATTCTTAAAATTGATGATTTGCATATATTCAGAGAGAATCATGAGCATATATGAAAATAAGTATTCTATCCTGATGCACGCTAGTATAGTAAGGGTTAAACCATAAAAATCCCATGCCTGCCTATTTTATTAATTTTCTCTTTGCAGCTGCTAAGCTTAGAAACTTCAGTCAAGGACATTGTGTACTTTTAGAGGGCTAAACGGGCCATTGTTTTAAGAAATGCTGCCATTGAGGCTTTGGCCATGAGAGAAAACCAGATAGGTCGTTTGCTCCCATTTGCAGCAGCTGGGCCTCTGCCTCCCTGTCTGCCTGCCTTTCAGGTGATGACAAGTCAAGGAAAATGCAGCTTATAAGAAAGAGCATTATTGTTTTAGGAGTGCAACTGCCCCAACCTCTAGCCCAATATCTAATGTGTGGGTCTTCCTGATTCCTGCTTACTGGTGGGAATCGATTGATAAATAAGTTTTGGACACTTGCACAGGGTTTGAAGTAATCATGGCAGTTTTGGTCTGGTGATTGACATTAGGTAATGATGGGAAGAGCCAGAAGGTGGAGAGAGTATTTTGCATAAGTGGCAAGAATTCTAATAAATGTAAGCTCGCTGGATTTGCTAATTGCTCGATTTCAAATTTCATTTGATTTGGGTCCGTTTATACATCATACAATAAAACTTGATTCTGCCTTCCTGAAACTCTGTGTGCCTTCTTTGAGTAGTGTGTTTCTGCCACAACAAGAGTATTACCTTTGCCTTAACACTAGAATCCCTGAAACCTACAAAAAAACTCGGCATTCCTGGGCCACCTTAAATTCCTTTGCACCGCTCCATTAGCATCTTTTGTTTTGCAAATGTGTTGATCAGCACAAGCAGCAAGCAGCCTGCTATCCCATCCCCCCACTGACCTAGCTCAAGTATAACAAAAAGTTCTCTCAGCTCAAGTCTATTTATCTTGGTGTTAGGTGCCTGGAGTTGTATAGGGTAAATAATATATCATTATTTGGAACACATGCATTTCATGTGTATTCTGTATCTACAATGATCTGGATAAATCTGGGGAACTTTTTGCCAGAGTTGAGCTGCGGTGGTGGGGGGGATGGGATAGCAGGCTGCTTGTGATGATCGACACATTTTCAAAACAAAAGATGCTAATGGAGAGGTGCAAAGGAATTTAAGGTAGCCCGGGATTACAAGTTTTTTCATAGGCTTCAGGGATTCTAGTGTTAAACTGTCCACTACACTGGTATCATATTTTGAGCAACAGATGTTTTACCTGATTATTAGAAAAACTCTTTTTAGAGTCCTTTTTTAAAATGTAATTTGTTTTTTGCATTCCAAAATAACAAATTTACAATTTCATCTAAGGTTTAAGAAATAGTTTGCTTTTTTCTTACATTATGGTATGTAATTGAAGCAGATGTGGTTATTGCCATTCTTTTTCAGCATCATTCTCCCTGCCTTTATTTTTTTACCACTAGCTCACATATCCCAGCTAGTAATAAATCAAAGAATGTAACATAAATTAGCACAACATTCTGAAACCTACCTAATCAATTTAATGGGTGTGGAACACCACTATATTAAATAAAATAAAACACCCCAGCCAATTTGTTTCCTTTACATCATTAATTCTGTACTCAAATTATATATGTTGCAGACAGACAGATGGCCACAAGGGTACACATTAACAATTTTTCTAAAAAGAAGTACTAAAAATGTCAACTTTATCATGAGTGTCCTAACAAAGTAGCAAAAATGAGATGTGTTCTTTGGCTTACGGCAAGCTTATATGAACCTGTGTATCTGATTATGTAGCTCTCACTACTGTTTAAGACTTATGAGGTTGGAATAGGACCACTTATATAAATAAACTTGTTGTAATTGGCTGAATTTGAGTAAAAAGCTTAATCACATACATAAGAACTATTACAAATGGGGGAAAATACATACTAATTCTACTAATTCTAGGTTAGGAGGTTAGGCCTTTACCTCACTTTAGACATATAAGTATTTTGCATTAGTCTTTGCTTACGCACTGTTGAGGGCTTGCATTTTGTTTGGACAATAATTGTACAGAGTGCTTGTTCCATTTCAAGATATTTCATATAATAATACAAGCATAGCAAGTATTAATATGGCATATGTTTCTACAACATTAGCCAAACTCCGTAGCAGTGTAAGTATTTTGCATAATGTATGTATGTTTTTACTATATATTTGGCTGAAGCCTTTATCCAAGGTGATTTGCAAGATCAGCATTTATTATAATTGATTTACAATTAATTTTTTTTTTTGTAATTGGAAATTGGGCAGGTTAAGAGGAATAAGGGATGATGAATACAGTTGTACTTATTTTAAATACTTGTACTGATGTTTTACCTACATGAGTTGCACCAAATCAGATTTCATACAATTGATGTTTCTATGGCAATAAAGTATTTGATTATTTTACTTAATGTACTAAATGGTTATTCCCTCACTAATTCCCACATTCTGATCTAAACTTTTCCCCCCCAAAAAATGATTTCTCCAGCACTTCAGTATCCACAGAGAATAGTACAGAGCTCTGAAAAGTAATTACAGACCTTGATTAATGACAGACAGTTGGAACACAGTGGAAGGCTATTCCCTCTGGTAACTGTTTCAGTTTTTAGGGTGGGTAATGCTGAGCCAATAGGAACTAGAAGATTGTTGGTGCTTAAAATGGTTTTTTGTTACAGTACTACAGAAAATGTTTTTAACACAATGATTTCCAAATTTGTGGAGGGAACGGCTAACAGCCAAATGAGTGTTATATGGATAACATCTATCTTTAGGGTTGAAAATTTTTCCTACCCATACTTTGAATTTGTAAAAAAAATTAAATAAATTAACATTAGGGTAATATTCTAGTGGAGAGGTTCATTCTGATTCTTTATAGAATCTATGGTACTGGGCATCAGTGCTGGTTCCGGTATGTCTTGCGTTCAGTTTATATATTCTATTTGTATCTGCTTAGGTTTTCTTTTGTCATTATAATGTTCAAAGACATCCCCAAAATTGGTAATGTTAGATTGCTTGGTAAGTTTAAATTTGCCTTGTTTGTGTTTGTGAATGTGCCCTGTGATGTATTTGGTGTTCATTTTTCAGTTTATTTTTGGTTCCCGTCTTGCAAGTTCCTGTGTCCTCAAAAACTACAAAGAAGTAAGAGGGTTCAGAAAGTGGATACACCAATGAATTTTTAATTATTGATGTATCAATATTTATTGAAACTCAAAAGTATATTAAACTTATATAAAAGTTTGACTTTATACATAGGAAGTGCCCTAAATAAAGTTAAACTGAAATCTCTCTTTTCCCACTACAGTAATTACTTCACTAGACATGTTTGCATGGGCTAGTGTTTTGTAATCCTCTTCTGTAGAAGCAAGTTTACATTTGTTTCAGTTTAACTGGTAAGGGTGATTGTGGCAACTTGCTGAGGTGGGCAGGCCACAACAATGTTTCCTCAGCAAAATATTTCGGATGCTTCTAAAACATTCCCAGATGCTGTCAATCTAGTCAAGACATAATACTTTTAGCATGTCCTGGGTCTGTCCCTGGGATTTCCGTAACTTGGATAAAGTCTACTTGTAGTCGAGTGTAATTGCATGCGGATATACTAAAATAAGACATCAATTTAATTTATTAATTTCTGTATCAACCTCTAAATTCTTATTTAAAACCACACTGCCAAGCAAAATACAAAAGTGAAGATTTAGGAATACATTGACTTGGTAAAATTGTAGGGGATACCATATTATTTGGTTGGCAGTGTAGTCTGGTGGTGAAGTGACTTTGCAAGAGTAAAGTAAACATGTATGCTGCTGTAGTGTCTTGTCAAAGTGACACAATTGAGTGTAGCAACAAACAGTGAATTCCCATAAACAAATGGTAGATGGAACAATAATGTCAGAGGTAGTACTTCATGTCAGCAGTTGTATTTCAATCCAATTTCCCTTTCATAATCAATGATTTATCTGTCTATGATGTGCAAGTTAGATTAACTTGTAACACTAAACTGTGTCTGAATATGTCCTGGGATGGACTGCAGAAAGCTGATTCCAAACTTGTTCCTAATACTACTGACATAGGCTTCTCTTTATTCTAAACTAGATAAATGGGTTAGAACATAAATTGGACAGATGGATGGATGGATGGACAATCAGGTATATTACAACTAAAATTACTAGTTGATTTAAAAGATAATGCAAGTAATGAAGAGATGAATGAAGAGAGGAGGGGTCTCAAATGTGACTGAACATTCTTTAAGAGTATAAGAGTATTGACCTAAAGCACTCTGATAGGTAAATGGCTGTAATCATGGGATCTCAGTTGTTTCTCATCCATTCCAGATAAAGACAAGTACTGTATTCTGTAATTTAGAAAGCTACTGTGGTGGAGTCAGATAGAGAATAATCTGCCTATTACGTTTTCAAGAAATTAAGCAAGATCTTAGTAAATCAAATCAAGTTTTATTTGTTACATACAAATTATACATACTGTATAATATGCAGTTAAATGCTTAGTTACTCAACTTCTATGACTATGCTTTGGGAAGAATTTAAAGGGAAAATAATAATACATAACTTTATAAATTCAAAAATCATTAATAGAATTGTAATGTTTTCAAAAAAGGCTTTTGAAGAGGTAATTAGAGTAATCCAACCAAGAGGACATAAAGGCATGGCAAAGCATTCCTGAATCTTGCAGAATTCTAGTAATTTCTCATTGTTGGAAGAAATAACTTTTCAGAGGATGAAAGCTTTGGAATTAAACACTAAAGCTGTAGATGCATAGGTCCCCTTTTTTATATTAAACTCTGCTTCACCATTTTTCACATTACACCTGTAGCACATAACAGGACACTTGGAAGGAATCACACGAGAGAACACAGGACAGAATGGGCAATTTTTCTGTACTGCTAGTTTTCATGGAAGGGTGTGGCTTTTTGATCACCCCCATCAAAATAGGAAAATGAATCAACTATTGGATTTCCTGTGCATAAGATTCACATCTAGTTCAAACTACAAGTTCCTGTAGATGCCTGTATTGTATGGAAATTCTCCAGAAATAATATCTAATTTTGATTACATCCGCTGTTATCTAAGGACAAACTGATGGTACAAGCTAAAGAAAGACCAAAGCTCTGCACAGCAACTCTTACAATTTTCCAGCCTTTTGTTCATCATTATTAGTTGATTACTGTATATTGCCTATGTTATTTGCTGGTTGGAATACAACAACGTGAAGCTTAATGCAAATAAGACTGATGTCATCATCATCATTTTCATCCCACTTATTTATGTTGAGGGTTGCAGTGGAGTCATGCTAGGCTGGGCTGGCTCAGAAACCTATCCCCAGAAATGTCCTTTAGCTTTACCAGTGAATTCCCAGACAATTCCAGAACAATAAATTATTTCAGAACATAAATTCTCTAGACTGCCCTGGATCTGCCCATTGGTCTTGTCTGGCACCCCTCTTTTGGTATGTCTTACACTTTGTCCTGGACTGATTCCTATTTTGCATCTGATGCTGCCAGAATAGATTCTGGTTCCCCATGACATTAAAACTGGATTAACTGGTCATTGACCCGTGAGGTGATGGCTTATTAGAAGCCATCCTCATAGCCCCATACAGTCCTACAAGTATTGCATTTAATATTTTATAGGGTCATTATTGTCACAAGTACAGTGAAACTCTATCTTACCTTACATGTGCTAATCAACAGTCCTCTGATTAGTGAATATAAGAACATTATATCGAAACTTCTATATAACTTACAACACTATCTACGTTTAGGACACATATTAAGATTGATTCAAATGTTAATAACACAGATCTTTCTACTAAAATCAGATTAAAGGTAGCCTAGAGTTGTTTTGGTTCCATAATATCTTATGTGCTTTGATATGGAGATGTGGGTAGCATTCTAAAACTCCAGTTTTTAATAATCACGCCTTTTTCTGGTTCCTTATTGGTCACAGTGTTAAAAGATGTGTATAATTGGTATGGACATCAAGCATTCCAGAATTTTTTATAGGTATGTTGTTTTTAGTTCTTTTTTCCTCTTTTATATACATTTTTGACATATATCTTTTACATGCATACTGTATGTCATGTTACTGAGAATGCCTCTGTCCTGTAGTCTTTGCTTTGTAAATATTCCTGCCAATCTCTCTGTCTTTCTCTCTGTATGATTTGGGCTAGACACTTTTCCCCTTTTTCCTCCTGTTATTGGAATATTATTTTCACTAGCATCAAACTTCATTCCAGAAACCCAAACTATCACTTTACTCATTTTCAGTTTGTTAACCAATTATATTTCACTTTCTGCCCTGGGAATTTCATCTGATCATTTTTGCTTTGCTGGTATGTCCAATATCCCTGGCACCTTTATGCATATGTTTTATTCTTGTCATCCTGTTTATTTCATATGGTCTGCTATATGTCATTTGTTGTCTGTCCCTGTTTATTTATTTAAAAGTGTACATTTATTTCGTTAGCCATATTTTTGTGTAAACTGCCTATCATGTACTGTTGTGAAAAAAACTTTCCTCTATATTCAAATAAATCATTCTCGGAAACCAGATGAAAATGCACATAGATAGGCACAAATGTCTCAGTGCATGGTGTGAGCAATCAAAAAAAACTATTTATTCCCTTTTATACGTTTCTATTACCATTACTATATCTAATACATCACATCATCTGACTCTTAATATGCAGAATTCTTTCATCTTAGCCAACTGATTACAGCCACCAGTAACTTTGTATACATGTCGATTCTTCCATTATTCTAAACATTTCTCTGTTAATAGGGGTGTCCTATGAGGTTTCCCATTGATCTTATCACTGCTTCATAATAGGGGTGTTTGGGCTTTCTCACTAGCTTGTTCGTGCTTTTTAAGGGGGTGTTCATTTACTTCATTTTAACCTTAGCAATTATCTTGGTGGCTCCTCTAGATGAGGCAAAAGCCTCATGTACCCAAGCTTCAAGCCGCATTTAGTTAATCCTTTAGTTGCCTTCAGTCATTTTCCTTATGCTTTTAATAATCCATTGTTAAAACGTCATTTAAGTATATACTTGTAAATTGTAAAAATTATTATATATTGATTAAAAATATTTGATTAGAATTCTATAGTAAATATGAATTACTGTAGACTAATTGCTAGTCCAAGTAATTTATCTCCTGTTAGAGAAACTTCTCTTAAATAACAGTCTAGATGATCATTTTAATGTTTCAAAGATCTCATGGAGCCTGCATATGAACAGCTCTGTTCACTATGAAAAGACTGAGTGAATATGACAGTTTATTTGGTTTATAAAGATAGGGTTATATGCATAACATCTTCTTGAAAGATATCTGTTTAAAGCAATGAGTATATTGATTAATAGTATAATTCACAACACACCCTATATCCTTATAGAGCTAAAGTTCCTAAAATAAAGATATACATTAACAGCCTTCGGTAAACATCTTATTAAAAAGGAACTTCTTATATATAATACTACAAGTAAAATGTCATATAATCTCATTTTGTCCATGGTAAGGGTGCTGGAATAAATGGCATTGAAAGTACAGAAAAGGCACACACACACTATGTTTTCCCTAACACTCCTCAAAAGACTGTCACAGTTTGCTCCACATCTTCAGCTGAAACATGTTAGGAACACATGGAAAACTCCTGAGAAGAGGTCTGAGAAATCAATATACATCACAGCTTGTTCTGTTTTCTTTTCAGAAGGAAACTTCTGAAACTACATGGAAGTAAGATGATATAAGGATGTGCGGAGCAGGGAGATGGCATTTCATCATATTACAGCAAATCACACTGAACACCTCCTAATACACAGGTCCAAACACCTAATAGGGACAATAAACGGTCATTATAGTCACTCACTTGGAAGAATTAAGTCCCACTCTGATAACTGGGAATTGGAAATAAAAATACTAGCATGTTTGGATTTAAAACATAAATATATGGTATTGATTCTTAGTTTGTGAAGTCCTCCTGTAGTGATCATAAAACATCAGAACAAGTTCTAAGATTCACAACTGTAGCTAATTTAGTGATTTTAGATATGAATTTAGATGTTGTGGTCCCGGCAATGTCAACATTGCTTATTCAGTATATGTACTCTTCTTTGAAAGTAAAAAATTCAAACTTCACCCGAACTTTCTCTCTATTATAAAAGGAAATCCTGGGACGAGACTGTCTCGGAGATAATTTCAACTCCCGCGAGAGATAATTTCAGGTCCCGCAAGATGAGACTTTTTGCCAAGGGATTTTGACAAGTCCCACCCTCCCCTCAAATATTTACAACCATGCCCACGGTCCAATCACTTCTCATTTGTGTTAATGCTATTGTCAGACACAGTTCCTGCACTCCCAGCTCCAAGCTGGGTCGGAAATAAAAGAAAAAGAGTAGAAGACAAAGTAGAATGTCATAAAGAGGTTCAAACACGTTGGCGTGATACACATGTACAGCAGGTTAGAAAGTCTCAAAAAACTTATAGTAAAGATCTCATTAGTGCTAACAAATGGAAATTATTACTCTGTGAAATAACGGAACAGCGAAAAGAGACTGAATGTATGGACATAGCTGATATGACAGAAGTATGTAGATTTTGTTCGGCTTTAAACTTTAAGTCAGAGACTTGTAGATTGTCTAATTTGTGTTGCCATCAGGGAAAAGTAGTGTTTCTTCCCAATGAAGAGGCCTATAGGAGAAAATTAAAAGATTTGTTGCTTGGTGAAAATGAAATCCACATACACAAGTGGCAGAGACGTGAAGTGGCTGGCGCGTAGCACAGGCCGGGGGATTGGCGAGTGAAGTGAGTAGGGGGCAAAGCCCCCTAGTTTTTCATTAAGTTGTAACAGTTTGTAATTTGTTTCCTATAAGCTATTCACTTGTGTCTTCTGGGCTTCATCTGTGCACAGCTTGCTACAGATCTGTTATCTACCATAATTACATTTTTGGAAGTATATTAGCTTCTGACAACCGTTAGTCATCACCTCTCAGCATTCCATTTTATACTGCAGATAAGACATTGCAGCCTGTGTTATGACCAGACAATGTCTCACGTTTTAAAGTGCTTTAGTTTTCAGACTTCACAAAGTTTTATTTCAGGTAACTACCGTCATGATGTTATGTTTCTTTCTACTGAACATTAAATTAACACACATACAGACAAGCACAAGCCACTGGTAACACTCACTTCATGCTAAAGTGAAAACCAGCACCACAAACACACACTTACATACACAGTTTACAACCTCTGCTAATGAAAAAAAAAATGTAATAACAAATGCACTACCTCTTATCAGTGATAAATATCAAATTTTCGAAACAAACACTGTACAACAAACAGTAATTACAGAAAATCTGACTCCCAGGCAAACACATCAGTAGGATGCAGGTGTTGTTCAGTTTCTTTTCATATTTTAAAAACATTCTGACAGATTAATTACATTTTTTTAACTTACCCTTTAAGTTTATGTATATATAGTGTCACAAGAATGCGTCTTAGACATCATGAAGCTTTGGGGCCGCCACCCGTATATTGTTCAAGGGCTGCAAAAATGAGATTTAAATTGAACAGAGATGTTCACAGATGTGAGTCCAAAACAGAACTGAAGTTATTGAGACAAGATGGCGGCTTTAAAGGCCAGTCAAGGAAATGACGTCATCTGGGCAGAACTGTAAGTGACGTCGTCAGGACTGGAAGTGACGTAATCTTTGGCCCGGGACCGGAAGTCACGTCATCATTGGCGCCGGACGGGAAGTGATGCCGCCATCGGCACTGGAACCGGAAGTGATGTTGCCATTGGCACCGGAAGCGATGTTTGCCAGTGGCACCAGAAGTGATGTTATCAGTGGCACCTGTAGCCTGTGGGATTTCCCGTGGACGGTCTGCAAGAGATTGAGAGAGACAGTCAGTGCACCCCACTGTCCCCTAGTCTGGCATGGAATTGTTATCATTTAGGCCCTTCAGCTGTCTCCCAATATGTGACAATAGGTAATGTATATTTGTTCCAAACCGTAACAAGTATCTAAAGATTAGTTAGATAGATAGACACTATGTTCTGAACACATATCATCAATTAATTGATATTGGCAATTAAACACTGCTTAAATGTAAATATACATTGCCACACATGTGCGATTAGGACGATGCTAAGTGGATCAAGTGGAGGTAATTACCTGCCAGGCCAGGGGGTGACAGGGTGTGCTAAACCTATTTCTGTTATCTCTGCTGGACAGATACGGGAAAACCTACCTGATTTAACATCAACAGCGACACTTCCTGTTCCGCCACCAAGAATGACGTCATTTCCAGTGCTGCCGCCAAGAAAGAAGTCACTTCCGTTTCCGGCATCACAAAAGACACCACTTCCGTTTCCGGCACCACAGAAGACATAACTTCCAATTCTAGCCACAGATGATGTCACGTCCGGTTTTGGCCTTTAAAGCCGCCATCATATCATAACTTGATCAGCTCAGCTTTGAACCCCATGAAAGCACATCTCAACTTATTTCTATAACCTTTTTCAGCCAGGGACAATATACGAGTGGCTGCCCCAAACCTTTTTTAGTGTGCTGAGACTGATTCTTTTACAACATGCATTTGTA
Source organism: Erpetoichthys calabaricus (assembly GCF_900747795.2). Taxonomy (NCBI): domain Eukaryota; kingdom Metazoa; phylum Chordata; class Cladistia; order Polypteriformes; family Polypteridae; genus Erpetoichthys; species Erpetoichthys calabaricus. Next base: position 66,111,389 of record NC_041400.2, on the reverse strand, counting down.
TGTTTTAATCAATTAAAATCATTAATTGCATAACAGCTATGCTGTTAAAGTATACAGTACATTTACAATATTTATACAGGTGTGTTTTTTTCTTCAGTGTATCAACTAGACATTTGTAATTCATGAGGTGTAATTATAAAATATATATTACCATTTTAATTATGGTAATTAATAAATAAATAATTTATTATTTAATATTTTATTTAATTTATTAAATAAATACATTTATTAAATTAAAAAAAATTATTATTTATTATTTATTATTTAATAATTTATTATTTATTTATAATAAATAAATAAATAATTAATTATGTAGTACTTGTTTCTTACCAAAACTAAAGCTGTATGACACACAACAACAAATAAACATAATATAGATCTTTTAAAAAAAGCCTAATGTTTACTAATCAGCAATTTCAAATTTGCCTTTAATTTTTTTTTTCCAATTTAAAAGTGCAAGCTGCTGCATTTTAAACAAGCTCACTGTCCAAACTAAAGTGGTGTCTGATTTAATTTAAAGAACAAAATAAAAAAGTAGCTTTTCTTGTTTTTCTATTGGCATAGGACGACTTCTCCAATTACTTTCTTTAAGTTTTGTATTACTTCACTTTCTTTATCATAAAGGGTAATATACCAATCGCCTCTCATTCACTGATAAAAAAAAACTTCCACTAACTGCTCTGTGTTTACACTGCAGGAAGTTTGCTGTAAAAGAACTACCGTAATACCTTGTGTAAAGGAGTATAGAAATTAAATTACCATAAAGCTTAGAAAAGCAGGGATTAAAATATCTTTTTTTTGTGATTGGCCTTTTCACTGCTCACCGATCAAGTCTTTTTTTAGAGACGGCAGCCAATCAATCATAGTATCCCTAACAGTCTGTGATGCAGTGACAGGGTTCCTCAATATCATTTCAATGTGACTTGTACAGTCTGTCATTTGGAAGCAGTCATTTAGAGCCATTTGTTCCTCCTATTTCCCCAGTCACTACAATAAGTACCAAAATATACAGTATTTGGTCTTGAAAATGACCTAACCTTAGGTTAACATGCAGGTTTGCTTTGAACATGCCCAGTTTTATCATTGGCCATTCCCACTATGCCCACTGTATTCTTGACCTTTTCCTTAAAGTTTGCTTCCAGCTACAATAGTTCTGCAGTTACATTACTTTGATAAGAGTGGATTTGTTTTGTCAGCAGATTTCTTCAGCCTTTACAATATTAAGTTCTGCAAATTTTTAATTTAGTCTTCTGAGGCACTCTTTTAAAGTAAATAAATGTATTTCTATTGTTGTTATATAGAGATGCACATACTGTTAGAGGCCCTTTTGCATCCAAAGTACTTCTTTTCTTTTTTTAATCAATTTTCATTTTCATTTTCCCACCTTTTCAAAATTATACGTCCTTAAAAATCAAAGAGCATTGATGTCTAAATTTTAGCAGAAAAATATAACATAGACTACTTATTATACTGATATTATTTTTAAGTTTTAATATCTTTGAACTTTCATTTTCAGTTGCCAAAACTTATGAGGTGTATGATAGCAGCACTAACTCCCTACTTTGTGGTGGCCATTTTTATTAAAAGGTCTAGGTTCAAATTATGCATGTGTTTAAAAGTCAATTTTTACATTTGAATTTATTTCTTTGTATGCTTTTAGGTGCACAATTTCTCAATTATTTACTACGAGTAGCATAATAGACCAATTTTAGACCTTTATGTAAATGAAGCTTCAAAAAGCCACAGTTTGCATAAATGCTCCCTATCTATTTACTGTATTATATAATTATACTCCATCTGATCATCTTAAATATTATGCATTTTATACGATATAAGAGAGCATTTAAATGTAATGTAATTTTCATTGCCCTGTTAATCAAGTTTTGTTATCAGTGGTGGCCTGAGGCTGTTGTGGAAGCATCAGATACAGAGTAAAACCTCACAGTCACAAGTATATACACACAGAGCCAACTTTGAGTAACCAATCAACTTAGTGTACATCTCTGCGTTGTGAGTGGAAAACCAGAATAATCGAAGAAAAACCAGCTGACTCAGGGAAAATGAATATCCTCCACAAAGACAGTGACCAGGGTAGAATTCTATCCCAGGACTCTTAAAACAGAAGAGCTAAAAAAACAATTCCATAAATACAATTAAGACTGCAGTGAAAGCATTAAGAAACTAGACATTTCCAGACTAAAACTGCTGAAAACATTTGGTCTGACACTTTTCAGAGGCTTAGTACTAGACTACAATACATGTGGCCTTCACGCCATCCATTGTGCATAATGTAGAAATATTTCCTTGGTTTTTAATAAAAAACATGCTATTTTCATTAAACTTGCAAAATTGCTGAGTATTCTGTTTGCATAATCTTAGAAGCAGAGGGGTTATTGTTATTGTCATCTAAAATACATTTTCGTTATTCTAATAAAGGAAGAAAATGAATATTATCATCCAAGTTCTAGACAAATGAAAACAAATCAAAGTGTCAAGTACACATGCAAAACCACTTCAAGTCTGAAATCCTGCCAACAAAAATTTTGAAACCATACGTTTACCGCATAGTGTTAGGCTTTATGTCTAAGCTGGAAATATTTTGCCATTAAACCACTTTGAGGGAGGATTACACAAAGCAGACATTTTATCTTTTTCCCCTTATTATGCTTGAGAAATATTTGATCAGGCTTAGTTCTTTAAGCTACACCATATAACAGAATATGGAATATCCATCCATCCATCCATCAACCCACTTAACTCAGTTCAGGGCTGTGGGGGTCAGGCAAGGGGCAGGGCAAGAGCCACCACTGGACACGACGCCAGGCCATCACAGAACACACTCCCTTGGGGTGGCTTATTGAGACTTGTCAGTTAATCTGTCACAGCTGCTTTTAGGATGTGAGAAGGAGACCGAAGAACCTAGTGAAGAACCAACATAGGCACAAGGAGAACATGAAAACCTTAAAAAGACAGCGTCCAGGCTGACATTAAATATATAAAACAGTCCCCTTCATACCTGTACATTACATAATATGAAATTGCTTAGTGGTTCAACTAAATCAACAATTTACACCAAAGAATGGTGGTGATATTAAAGTATTATGTTCAATTTTTTGAATAATAAAATATTGTCAATGCCAGTGAGATTTGTTAGGTGCAGTAGGTTTCATGTATACTGTCTTATACTAAAGCTACAATGTTACAGTTTAGTTTGATATGTGAGACTTCTGAGGAAGCTGTGTTTATACTGAGCTTCAGGCACTTCCACATATCATAAAAAAATCCCACTGTATAGAGAAGATGTATATGCAGCTGTGGGTGGTTGACACGAATATTCCTCTGACAGGATAGAGTCATGTATATAATGTTACAGATAAGCACAAAATATTAATTCCTGAGTGACACAGCAGGTACAGGTATACATTATTAATTACATATACACAGATCAGCCACACTATTAAAACCACTGACCGGTGTAGTGTAATGCCTATAATGGGCATGTGAGTGTCAGAACTGGACCACAGAGCAATAGAAGATGGTGGCCTGGACTGATGAATTACACTTTCTTTTAGATCATGTGATCAGCTGGGTCAGTTGCGTCATTTACCTGGAGAAGAGATGGCAGCAGGATGCACTATGGGGAGAAGGCAAACTGGTAGAGGCAGTGTGAAGCTTTGAGCAATGCCCTTCTGGGAAAACCTTGGGTCACGACATATGGATATTACTTTGACACGTAGCACTTGCCTAAAGATTGTTGCAGATCACATACACAGCTTCATGACAATGGCATTTCCTGATGTCAGTGGCCTCTTTCAGCAGGATAATGACAATAGGACGGAAGCACAGCATTTGGCTGTATAACCTTCATCAGGTGCGTGTTTGATAATTAAGCACCAGGTTACATATATAAGTGAGAAAGAACGGAATAAAGCAGAGGAGATTAATGGAGTGGAAGACAATACGAGCCTAAAAGCAGTTGTTAAAGAAGATGAAGAAAACTCTAAAGTCTGTCATTTAGTGTTGGAACATTTGTGTAATCTGAGACTAAGAATGATCTTAGCTTCACTGGTTTTTTTTGAAAGTTGCCCTTGAAGGCCTGTGAAAGAACACTAACACAGTCACTGGAATGTGAAATGTTCTACAATATGCTTTGTGAGATCTTTGGTCTTCGGCCCTTTAACAATCTGCAAGCCATTTCCTTGTTTTACTTATGTAGGTGAATTTGTGAAAAATAAAGTAAATATAATTTTTAGATTTGCAAGAGCCCTGTCAGGTAAAATTACATTTTCCAGATATGATTTTATTGTTGATGATATATTAGCAAGTGTTGTTGCAGCTCCTGTTACAAAAGAATGTGTACTATACATGTTTCTCTGTGTTCTTACTTTTTATCCTTCCCTTAAAAATTTCCAGGATTTTTAATTTCTTAACTTTATTTTATTTTAGGCAGCTGAGTAATGCAAACAGCAATAGTTTAATAATTTTATAATTTTTTGACAGTCTTTTAAATAAACAGATGATATCCACTTTACTAATTCTCTTCATCTTACCTCTTATTCTTTGTTTAAACTGTAAATGTTCAAATCCATTGCCCATTCTCGGCAGTCCCTGAATAATTCTGATTGCTGCTCTTTGGACCTTCTGTTCTAATTTCATATATTTTTTGCAACAGAGACCACAATATTCCAGTAGACGGCTCAAACTCATTGTACAGCTTTGACAGTTTTCCCTGGTGACTTGTATTCAGAGTTCTATGTAATTCAATATCTTAATGGTATCCTTAATTGCTTGTGTACACTGTTTAGATATGGACAGTGATGAGTTCACTGAGAATCTTAAGTTTTTTTTCATAAGCGTTCACTTTCAATAATTAAGGCCCTGTAACTGTATAATTATATCTAATAGTTTTACTTTCATATGTTTAAATGTTTATATGCATTTACTTTAAACTTTATCTGTCAAATAATCCGCTCAGGTCTGAATTATATCCAGGGTCTGCCAGGCCATCTATTTTAGTATAAACTTAACTTGCTCCAGCACCGATCCCTGAGGTACCCAATATTTAAACATCACATTAGTCCAAGTACATTCTTCGCACCATAACCCACTGCCTTCTATGTTTGTGACACACTTCTATTAGTTTGATCACTCTACTCTTATCCAACATTTTTAAAAAATCACATATAATATCATGTGCCACTTTTATGAAAGGCTTTTGATTCTTCCTTCATGTAAGATTAGCATATTAGTGTAATGCAATTTTACCCATCTAAACTGATGTTATCATCTGGTTAAATGGGGGCTGGACAGGTCTCGTGGCCTCGGAACCCCTGCAGATTTTGTTTTTTTTCTCCAGCCCTCTGGATTTTTTTTGTTTTTTCTATCCTCCTGACCATCGGACCTTATTTTTACTTAATATTACCTAATCTTATTTTTATATTTTTCTTTTTCCTTTCTTCATCTTGTAAAGCACTTTGAGCTACAGTACATCATTTGTATGAAAACATGCTAAATAAATAAATGTTGTTGTTGTTGTTGTAATAGGCTCCTACTTCATATGCTCAATCTTGTCTTTAAAATTGCTTCCATTACGTTTCCTGATATATTTGGCTAAATAACTAGTCTATAGTTACTAGATAATCTTTTCTTTTTAATCCATCCATCCATCCATTGTCTCCCGCTTATCCGAGGTCGGGTCGCGGGGGCAGCAGCTTGAGCAGAGATGCCCAGACTTCCCTCTCCCCGGCCACTTCTTCTAGCTCTTCCGGGAGAATCCCAAGGCGTTCCCAGGCCAGTCGAGAGACATAGTCCCTCCAACGTGTCCTGGGTCTTCCCTGGGGCCTCCTCCCGGTTGGACGTGCCCGGAACACCTCACCAGGGAGGCGTCCAGGAGGCATCCTGATCAGATGCCCGAGCCACCTCATCTGACTCCTCTCGATGCGGAGGAGCAGCGGCTCTACTCTGAGCCCCTCCCGGATGACTGAGCTTCTCACCCTATCTTTAAGGGAAAGCCCAGACACCCTGCGGAGGAAACTCATTTCAGCCGCTTGTATTCGCGATCTCGTTCTTTCGGTCACTACCCATAGTTCATGACCATAGGTGAGGGTAGGAACATAGATTGACTGGTAAATTGAGAGCTTCGCCTTGCGGCTCAGCTCCTTTTTCACCACGACAGACCGATGCAGCGCCCGCATTACTGCGGATGCCGCACCGATCCGCCTGTCGATCTCACGCTCCATTCTTCCCTCACTCGTGAACAAGATCCCGAGATACTTGAACTCCTCCACTTGAGGCAGGATCTCGCTACCAACCCTGAGAGGGCACTCCACCCTTTTCCGGCTGAGGACCATGGTCTCGGATTTGGAGGTGCTGATTCTCATCCCAGCCGCTTCACACTCAGCTGCGAACCGATCCAGAGAGAGCTGAAGATCACGGCCTGATGAAGCAAACAGGACAACATCATCTGCAAAAAGCAGTGACCCAATCCTGAGCCCACCAAACCGGACCCCCTCAACGCCCTGGCTGCGCCTAGAAATTCTGTCCATAAAAGTTATGAACAGAATCGGTGACAAAGGGCAGCCCTGGCGGAGTCCAACTCTCACTGGAAACGGGTTCGACTTACTGCCGGCAATGCGGACCAAGCTCTGGCACCGATCGTACAGGGACCGAACAGCCCTTATCAGGGGGGCCGGTACCCCATACTCTCGGAGTACCCCCCACAGGATTCCCCGAGGGACACGGTCGAATGCCTTTTCCAAGTCCACAAAACACATGTAGACTGGTTGGGCAAACTCCCATGCACCCTCCAGGACCCTGCTAAGGGTATAGAGCTGGTCCACTGTTCCGCGACCAGGACGAAAACCACACTGTTCCTCCTGAATCCGAGGCTCGACTATCCGACGGACCCTCCTCTCCAGGACCCCTGAATAGACTTTTCCAGGGAGGCTGAGGAGTGTGATCCCTCTGTAGTTGGAACACACCCTCCGATCCCCCTTCTTAAAGAGGGGGACCACCACCCCGGTCTGCCAATCCAGAGGCACTGTCCCTGATGTCCATGCGATGTTGCAGAGGCGTGTCAACCAAGACAGTCCTACAACATCCAGAGCCTTGAGGAACTCCGGGCATATCTCATCCACCCCCGGGGCCCTGCCACCAAGGAGTTTTTTGACCACCTCGGTGACCTCAGTCCCAGAGATGGGGGAGCCCACCTCTGAGTCCCCAGGCTCTGCTTCCTCATTGGAAGGCATGTTAATGGGATTGAGGAGGTCTTCGAAGTACTCCCCCCACCGACCCACAACGTCCCGAGTCGAGGTCAGCAGCGCACCATCCCCACCATATACAGTGTTGACACTGCACTGCTTCCCCTTCCTGAGACGCCGGATGGTGGACCAGAATCTCCTCGAAGCCGTCCGAAAGTCGTTCTCCATGGCCTCCCCAAACTCCTCCCACGCCCGAGTTTTTGCCTCAGCAACCACCAAAGCCGCATTCCGCTTGGCCTGCCGGTACCTATCAGCTGCCTCCAGGGTCCCACAGGACAAAAGGGTCCTGTAGGACTCCTTCTTCAGCTTGACGGCATCCTTCACCACCGGTGTCCACCAACGGGTTCGGGGATTGCCGCCACGACAGGCACCGACCACCTTACGGCCACAGCTCCGGTCAGCCGCCTCAACAATAGAGGCACGGAACATGGCCCATTCGGACTCAATGTCCCCCACCTCCCTCGGGACATGGTCGAAGTTCTGCCGGAGGTGGGAGTTGAAGCTACTTCTGACAGGGGGCTCTGCCAGACGTTCCCAGCAGACCCTCACAACACGTTTGGGCCTACCACGCCTGACCGGCATCCTCCCCCACCATCGAAGCCAACTCACCACCAGGTGGTGATCAGTTGACAGCTCCGCCCCTCTCTTCACCCGAGTGTCCAAGACATGTGGCCGCAAGTCCGACGACACGACCACAAAGTCGATCATCGAACTGAGGCCTAGGGTGTCCTGGTGCCAAGTGCACATATGAACACCCCTATGCTTGAACATGGTGTTCGTTATGGACAATCCGTGACGAGCACAGAAGTCCAATAACAAAACACCGCTCGGGTTCAGATCGGGGGGGCCATTCCTCCCAATCACGCCCTTCCAGGTCTCACTGTCATTGCCCACGTGAGCATTGAAGTCTCCCAGCAGAACGAGGGAGTCCCCAGAAGGTATGCCCTCTAGCACCCCCTCCAGGGACTCCAAAAAGGGTGGGTACTCCGAACTGCTGTTCGGTGCATACGCACAAACAACAGTTAGGACCCGTCCCCCCACCTGAAGGCGAAGGGAGGCTACCCTCTCGTCCACCGGGGTAAACCCCAATGTACAGGCTCCAAGTCGGGGGGCAATAAGTATACCCACACCCGCTCGGCGCCTCTCACCGGGGGCAACTCCAGAGTGGTACAGAGTCCAGCCCCTCTCAAGGAGATTGGTTCCAGAGTCCAAGCTGTGCGTCGAGGTGAGTCCGACTATATCTAGCCGGAACCTCTCAACTTCGCGCACTAGCTCAGGCTCCTTCCCCTTCAGAGAGGTGACATTCCACGTCCCAAGAGCCAGCTTCTGTAGCCGAGGATCGGACCGCCAAGGTCCCCGCCTTCGGCCACCACCCAACTCACACTGCACCCGACCTCCTTGGCCCCTCCCATAGGTGGTGAGCCCATGGGAAGGGGGACCCACGTTGCCTCTTCGGGCTGTGCCCGGCCGAGCCCCATGGGTGCAGGCCCGGCCACCAGGCGCTCGCCATCGAGCCCCACCTCCAGGCCTGGCTCCAGAGTGGGGCCCCGGTGACCCGCGTCCGGGCAAGGGAAAACGGCGTCCAAAGTTTTCATTCATCATAGAAGGTTTGAACCGCTCTTTGTCTCATCCCTCACCTAGGACCAGTTTGCCTTGGGTGGCCCTACCAGGGGCATAAAGCCCCGGACAACAGAGCTCCTAGGATCATTGGGACACGCAAACCCCTCCACCACGATAAGGTGGCGGTTAAAGGAGGGGTTTCTTTTTAATAAAATTGGGAAATGTCTATTAATGTTTGGCCTTAAGGAGTTTCCACAGTATGCAATGATTTTTGAAAAATACACATAGAGAGAGTCATATATATATATAATCATTACTTCCCAGAGAATTCTTAGATGAATACTATGTTGTCTTGATGATTTATTTTATTTCAGGCTTTCTTAATTCTAGCAGTTCTCTCAATCATTTACTTTTCCTTACACAAATTTGGAAGTTTCAAACTTCTTCAAAGGCATAAACTGTAAAAAAATGTGAATAATTGCAATTGCAGTTTCCTTTATATATTATTTGCCTTTACTTTTCAAATTACCTTTTGGCAGGTCTTTTAACTACTGTTTATGTTATATGTCCTCATAATCCCCGTGGATAGCACAAGAGTTATTTGACTTGATCAGGTTATACAGCTGCTTTCTATCTTCAGTTGTTTCTTCCTTAACTCTATGCTCCTCCACCAAGGAGCTTTATATTTGCGCCTGCTTCTAAAATTTGGAATTAAGGTATCCTGTACTGTATGTAGCATTCCTTTAAATCTAAGTTGTGTCTGTACCTAAAATATTAAATATTTTTGATCACTAAATCAAGACAGTTCAATTATTGTTTCTCCTGAATTTTATGTTAATTATTATAAAATATTAAGTCTTTTTTCTTTTTTACATTGTATTGAATTTATTAAAAGCAAATAACATTCCTTACAAGCAAGTTAAACTTGACAAAACTAAATTCAGCCCCCACCCATGAGAAAGAGAGGAAGGCTAACACCCAGAGCAAGTAGAAAAAAGGGGGAGAGAATCCTTTTCCCCAACATAAATGCTTCTTCCAAAATGTTATTGATTAGTTCCTTCCAGGTTTAAAAAGGTTTTGAACAGCTCCTCTAAGTGAGAATTTGATTTTTTCCAATTTCAAATAGTATATAACAGCAAATATTAAGTCTAGACAGAGTTCTTCTCATGTTGGCATTTTAACAGTATAATTCCTGAAGCCTAAGAAAAAACTCATAATCTCGGCCCACCTTAAATCCCTTTGCACCTCTACCATTAGCGTCTTTTGTTTTGTAAATATGTCAATCAGCATAAGCAGGAAGCAGCCCGCTGTCCCATCCCCCGCCTTAACGTAGTTCCACTCACAGGCAAAAAGTTCTCCCAGCTCAAGCCAAGGCTCCATATCTGCATGTGTGGTGTAAATAAATACAGTATATCATTATTTGTAATTCATGCCTTTCATGTGTGTTCCGTGTCAAAAAAGATCTGGGTAAGCATTTACTTACATGCAGGTATAAATACTTCCATTTAATTTGCTTTAATATATACATTTCTTGAACTGAGGTTAGCAATGTTCAGTTTATTGCTGATTTTATGTATGCCTGTTCCCTGTTTGCAGGGAAAGTATATTACTGTATATGATCAGCCTCTGAAAACAGTAGCAATTCTCTTAGGTACACTTTGCATGCAATTTCTGAAGGTTCCAGGCCTCTTGGAGAACTTGCCAGAGTTCCACTGCAGACTCTGATGGTCTTACTTGCTTCTGTCTCTTCCAGTAATCCCCAATGGGCTCAATGATATGGACACCAGGGCTCTGTAGAGACCATACAATCTGTTGCAGGATTCCCTGCTCCTCTTTTCATGACTTTGGGCCATGTGTTTGAGGTCATTCTTATGCTGCAGAATGAAAGGTGGGATTGCTTGAGTATCTGCCCATACTTCTCAGCAGTAAATGTGCCATCAATTTTGATGAAATCATGGTGCTTCATTGTTGCCTGCAGACTTTCATCCATTTACCATTATCCAACCCTTTGGCAGACATACTGCCTTCTGTTATATGCAAAAAAGTAAAATTGTGACCTATCAGTCCAGAGTACCTGCTGCTATTTTTTTGTACCCAAGTTCTTGTGTTTTTGTGCATAGGTGAGTCATTTTTCTTTATTTCTACCTCAGAGAAATGGCTTTTTGGTCACACTTCTCACATGAAGATCAGTTCTGATAAGATTTATCCAATCTGTGTTGAAAACAGTGCTTGATATGTCCTGATTTTGAAGTGAAGTAAGCTTTATGTATTTCTCATTTGCTGCTCTCAGTTTCCATGGCTAATCTCTGTGTTTCTGGTCTTCACCTTTGCCCATTTGTTTTTGCTTCTGCAGAAGAGTTTGGCCAGCATATCTGAAAACTGCTGTCTTTCTACCCGAGTGAAACTTTATTGATGCAGGATGTCCACTTGTGTCTTGTCACTATTCTCATTTTTGCCATGGTGTAAAATCTGCAAAATAAAATGCCACATTTATTACAACCTTCCTTTTTGGTATGGTTGTCGCTTGATCAGTTTCATTCAATCTACAATCCCAATTCCAATGAATTTGGGACATTATTTAAAACGTAAATAAAAACAGAATACAATTATTTGCAAATCCTTTTCAACCTATATTCAATTGAATACACTACAAAGACAAGATATCGAATGTTCAAACTGATAAACCTTATTGTTGTTTTGCAAATCTTCACTCATTTTGAATTTGATGCCTGCAACACGTTCCAAGAAAGCTGGGACAGGGGCAGCAAAAGACTGGGAAAGTTGAGGAATGTTCAAAAAACACCTGTTTTGAACATTCCACAGGTGAACAGGTTAATTGGAAACAAATGTTTGTCATGATTGGGTATAAAAGGAGCATCCCCAAAAGGCTCAGTTGTTCACAAGCAAGGATGGGGAGAGGTTCACCACTTTGTGAACAACTGCATGGGCAAATAGTCCAGCAGTTTAAGAATGTTTCTCAACGTACAATTGCAAGGAATCTAGGGATTTCATCATCTACTGTCCATAATACCATCAAAAGAATACAATGATTTGCAAATCCTTTTCAACCTATATTCAATTGAATACACTACAAAGACAAGATATCGAATGTTCAAACTGATAAACTTTATTGTTGTTTTGCAAATCTTCACTCATTTTGAATTTGATGCCTGCAACACGTTCCAAGAAAGCTGGGACAGGGGCAACAAAAGACTGGGAAAGTTGAGGAATGTTCAAAAAACACCTGTTTTGAACATTCCACAGGTGAACAGGTTAATTGGAAACAAACGTTTGTCATGATTGGGTATAAAAGGAGCATCCCCAAAAGGCTCAGTTGTTCACAAGCAAGGATGGGGCGAGGTTCACCACTTTGTGAACAACTGCGTGGGCAAATAGTCCAGCAGTTTAAGAATGTTTCTCAACGTACAATTGCAAGGAATCTAGGGATTTCATCATCTACTGTCCATAATACCATCAAAAGATTCAGAGAATCTGGAGAAATCTCTGCACGTAAGCGGCAAGGCCGAATACCAACACTGGATGCCCGTGATCTTCGATCCCTCAGGCGGCACTGCATTAAAAACTAACATCATTCTGTAAAGGATATTACCACGTGGGCTCAGGAATACTTCAGAAAACCATTGTCAGTTAACACAGTTCACCGCTACATCTACAAGTGCAAGTTAAAACTCTACCATGCAAAGCGAAAGCCATATATTAACACCCAGAAACGCCGCCGGCTTCTCTGGGCCCGAGCTCGTCTGAGATGGACTGACGCAAAGTGGAAAAGTGTGCTGTGGTCTGACGAGTCCACATTTCAAATTGTTTTTGGAAATCATGGACGTCGTGTCCTCCAGGCCAAAGAGGAAAAGGACCCAGAACCGGCCTTAGGGCGAAGCGAACGAAGCGACTGCTTCAGGCCCACAGCTGGAGGGGGCCCATTGCGCCCAAGATTTTTTTTTTCCTGTGATGCGACGCTGCTGCGGAGGGCCCAATGGAGCAACAGACTCCTTCACTCCAACCTCTATTACTAATTTTTTTATATATATATAATTCACGGCAACATATTCCATCACTTAATTACTCCACGTGGACATCTCTACTCGGCACTCCAATCTTCATTACGCTTCACTCAGGCCTGCGCGCCTGTTGCCGCCTCCATGGCTCATCTGTGCCTCTGTCCTCAGTAGGCGGCCACTTACGCTTCAGTCAGGGCCGCTCCGCCGTACTGCATTCTCGACAGAGCATAAAAGGGGCCCTTGTCTTCGTAAAGCCATCACTTTCCTTCATATCAATATATTTCCATTTTGTTAGAAAGAATGCATTGTAGATAGTAGTTAGGCCTTGCTGAATTTCCACAGTTTGAAATTATTGTATTCCAAATGTCTTCAGTTCCACTGCCAAAGAAATATAAATCAGGTGCTCAAAAACGTAAAGAAAAAGCCGGTCAGTGTCAAATGGAAATCATCAAAAAGTGATGGTTGTAGATGCTGAGAAAACACATTTCTGCAGCTCAGAATGCAGGAAATCGCTTGGCGGCCGGAGCTCTGCCCCGGACACCCCTAGCTGCAGGGGTCAGTATCAGTTTGCTTCGGGCCCGAAATTGTCTAGGGCCAGCTCTGAAGGACCGGATTGTTATCAGCACAAAGTTCAAAAGCCAGCATCTGTGATGGTATGGGGCTGTGTTAGTGCCCATGGCATGGGTAACTTGCACATCTGTGAAGACACCATTAATGCTGAAAGGTACATACAGGTTTTGGAGCAACATATGCTGCCATCCAAGCGACGTCTTTTTCAGGGATGTCCCTGCTTATTTCAGCAGAACAATGTGAAGCCACATTCTGCATGTGTTACAACAGCGTGGCTTCATAGTAAAAAAGTGCGGGTACTAGACTGTCCTGCCTGCAGTCCAGACCTGTCTCCCATTGAAAATGTGTGGCGCATTATGAAGCGCAAAATACAACAACAGAGACCCCGGACTGTTGAGCAACTGAAGTTGTACATCAAGCAAGAATGGGAAAGAATTTCACCTACACAGCTTCAACAATTAGTGTCCTCAGTTCCCAAATGCTTATTGAGTGTTGTTAAAAGGAAAGCTGATATAACACAGTGGTAAACATGCCCCTGTCCCAGCTTTTTTGGAACGTGTTGCAGGCATCAAATTCAAAATGAGTGAAGATTTGCAAAACAACAATAAAGTTTATCAGTTTGAACATTCGATATCTTGTCTTTGTAGTGAATTCAATTGAATATAGGTTGAAAAGGATTTGCAAATCATTGTATTCTGTTTTTATTTACGTTTTACACAACGTCCCAACTTCATTGGAATTGGGGTTGTACACAGTTGTTTCAATTTGGTTCAACCTTCAAATTATGTCATTGATCATTAGCACTTATTTGTTATACTTGCTTAATCAAGTGCTGGGCTATATGCCTAAAAATCTCACTGGAAAGTTGTCTATTGTTATACTAGTTTCTTTCTTCAATGAAAAATACTCTACTGTATTGCTTGTGGTGCACCACCAAAAAGGAGGTACTCATGAAAGACAAAAAATATTTTCCACATCATAACAGAATGAAAACATCAGAAGTGAAACTCTAATGCGTTTCTCGCCAAGATTTTACTTTAATAATTCTAAAAAGAGCAAGGTCAACCACAAAAAATGAACCAACTCCACATTCCTCATTGTTGGTCCTTCTGTACTTCAAATTTTCACAATGAGTCTTTTTGAACCATTGGGTGATCCATCTGTTTTCTATCTGGGGTTCATCACAGTGTCACTGCAATTGGAGGTATGGTAAATGATTCAAGGCTTTGGCCATTCCAGTCAATATGATTCAAGTTTTCTCTCATTTTCTTGTCTTTTACTTCAAACGGAGGCCATTCTTTAAGAGACAAGGAGTTTGATAATCATCTTCAGTTCTCTCCTACCCTTTTTTCTCTTTCCATTTCCTCCTCCATATTCTATACTGCTTTGCATAAACCATCCTACAAGCCTTTACCTTTACACTCAATAAGCAGTTATGGGGAGGTTCTCTGTGGTATATGTTGTTGTGAAAGTAATTGCAACTGTTTATTTCTTTTTTAATTCAACAAAAATGAATAAGTAGAAAACTAGACAAGGTCTGGTCTGGTTTGATGTATTTTGGTACATATTCATTACACAAATGTGATAGTGGGACTAGGCTGGAAAGAATGGTTACAGTGAGCAGTATTCTTCATCTGGAGGAATCAGATTTTTTCAGAGTGCACATATCAAATCTCTTCAGTCTTTGCAGAGACATGGCACATTCTGTGTATCACTTCTGACCATGTGCAGAAACTGTTAAAGGTAGGACTTCATTCATGACATCCATTACAACATCTAAGTCTGACAGTGTGGTAATGCTGACTACAAGTAGGCCAATGTCTGAAACAGCCAACCTGAAATACAAATAACTGTCATGGTTCATCTTCAGTAATGAAGTCCAGTCCAGTGATGGCCACACAGACTGCACTGAGTGATGTCTCAGTCATTGCTGTAACTTGGACTACAGTTTTGAATGGAAAAATACCAGAGTAGTTTTGCTGGCATTTATTATGATGAGGACAGAAGATGTGTTGACTCCTCCAGTAAATAAAAAAAATAAAATCAGAAAAACAACTTTGATTTATGAAAAAGACTTTTGTATTACTACTTATGGGCAAAATCTATTGTTTTAAATATTTTTTTTTTTATCAAACCAAGGTCTTATTTTCTTCGAGTTAATTTTGTTTCATGGCATTCACACCAGATTCCGTGACTAAAAAGAAGTCCTAAAAAGGGTTTAAGGTTTTTCTTTGTTTAGTTTTAATTCCTGATCAGGTGGTCATTTGCCTTTGAGTTGCATTGTGTTTATGTTTACCAAGAATGAGAAGGCTAAAACCATGAAAAACCTTCCCAAACTGAAAAAATAATTAATTAAATAAATAAATAAATATCAATCAATTAAATCAAACAAATGCCCAACAAAGTTTCTCAAAAAGAATGAAAAATGCTAAAACAAATAATAATGGAAAACAATAAGAAATTATGTCCTAGGTATGATGTTAAACAGCATCCGGCCCTGCAAGCGGTCCTCCAACTTGCAGGGAAATTATGGGGGCTGGTGGCAGGATTAGCACTCCAGCCACCGTAAAAAAACTTCACAAAGCTCCGAGACTACAGAAAGGACTCCTTTTTGCTCTGTGCAGGAGTAGCTCTGCTGCAGCCGCCCATAGGAAGGCTGATCGAAGCATGAAGGGGATGAGGGAAAGCCCTAGGGAGCCCTATCCCCAGAAGAGTAGAAACCGTTGGAGAGCCAATGGGGTCAGGTCTGTTGGGGATCGGAACTGGTGTGGTGCTGAGGCGTTGCCTACTGCATGGCAGCACTCGGGTCCCAATTTGAGGTGGCCCATACGGGTGGGCGCATGGAACGACTTGTCTTCTCTGCTGTCCGAGGAGCTGCGTAAACTCCGCATTTCAGTGGCGGCACTCACTGAGGTGTGCAGACCGGGGACTGGCCAGATCTCTGTAGGAGGATACACCTTTTATTGGTCTGGTCGGTCCGATGGCTGTCATACTCAGGGAGTAGCTGTTGTTGTAGTGGATTGGCTTCTTCAAATGGTGTCCGATGTCACTCCTTTCAACGAGCGTATTATAGGACTCAGATTACGGTACTCCCTGGGTGCCTTGTCTGTTGTGTCAGTGTATGCTCCAACTGCGGTGAGATATTTTATTTGCAGCTTCTCTCGGTGGTTGATGGGTGCCCACGGGGTGACACTCCTCTGGTCATGGGCGACTTCAGTGCAGCCACTGGCACTGACAGGGCTGGCTATGAGGATTGTCTCAGTCCCCATGGGTCTGGTGACCATGGTGAAAGTGACTCCATGTTCCTTGACTTTGCAAAAGGTCAGGGGCTGCGAATCGCGGGATCCTGGTTCCAGCGCCCTGAACTGCATCATTGGACTTGGTACTCCAATACTGGTGGTGCGGTGAAGGAGATCAATCACATCCTTTTGGGCAGACGCTGGAGGCTCTTGCAAAACTGCAGGGTCTACAGAAGTGGCCAGTTTGTGAATTCTGACCATAGACTTGTTGTTGCTACTCTTAGGATCCAGCTTAGGTCCAGTAGGTTACCACCTGCTAGGAAAATGAGCCTGGACTTGGCCAGACTTCAAGACCAGGCTGTTTCTAATGAGTTTGCATGCAGTTTGTGTGAGGAACTTTCAGATTTGTGTATGACTGCCGATCCTAATTTGATGTGAGAGACCTTCCATGACAAGACCCTGAAGGTTGCTGAGGGTTGTGTTGGTGTTACCGGTGTTCCCAGAAGGAGGTGTTTCATCTTGCAGGGAACCCTGGATATCATCAAGAGGAGTCGCAGCGCACGGCTCAATGACAACTCTGGTCTGTATCAGGAACTGAGAAGGACGGCTGTGAGGGCTCTGAGGGCAGATAAAGAGACGTTTGTTAGAGGAATCTGTGAGCAAGTGACACACCATCTGTGGTCTAGCAACCCACGTCCTGCTTACAGAGGAATCGAAGCATTACGCACATCTGAATCTGTTCTTCGGAGAGTCACAGTCAGGGCAGCTGATGGAACGGTCCTTACTGATGACACTGCAGTTGTGACCCGCTGGGCTAGCTACTTTGAGCAGTTGTTCAAAGCTGATCCTCTGGCTAGGACATTGGATATCTCTGGGTCCGCTGTTCTTGAAGCTGATTCTCCAATTAGCTGTGAACCACCCAGTCTCATTGAGATTGCACAGGTGGTGAACCAGCTGAGGGGGAGAAAGGCTGCAGGGATCTGTGGTATCCTGGGTGAACTTCTCCAGGCTGGTGGTAAGGCTGTCCTCCTGGCATTGCAAGCAATCTTTGCTTCTATTTGGGAAACTGGCATCATCCCAACTGTCTGGAAAACGAGACTTGTTGTCCCTATCTGGAAAGGGAAGGGTGATCGCTTGGATTGCAGCAACTCCAGGGGGAAAACACTGCTCTCGGTGCCGGGTAAGGTCCTTGCTAGGGTCGTCCTCAATAGGATCCGTGATCACTTGCTCACCTACCAGTCTGATTTTACGCCTAAGAAGTCTACCATCAACCGCATCCTGGCACTGAGGGTTCTCATAGAGCGCAATGCAAATATCTGCAGAGTTTCTTTGCAGCCTTTATTGATTTTTGCAAAGTGTTCGACTCAGTTGATTGAGCAGCCCTGTGGGACATCCTGAGGGTTCGCGGGATCCCCTCGAGGTTGTCGGATATCATGGCTGGCCTGTCCACTGGTACTGTGAGTGCTGTGCAGAGTGGAGGCAGGACCTCTGCGTTTTTCCCAGTTGATTCTGGGGTTCGTCAGGGGTGTGTTCTTGCTCCTGCTCTGTTCAATGCTTGTATGGACTTGGGTGTTGGGCAAGATTGTGGGGTCCAGTGGCTGTGGGGCATCTGTTGGTGAAGAAAGATTCATGGATCTTGACTTTGCTGACGATGCTGTGATCTTCGCGGAGTAAATGGAGGCTCTGATAAGTGCGCTTGAGAGACTGAGTGAGGAGTCTGAGTGTCTGGGCTTGCAAGTGTCCTGGATAACAACCAAGATGACCTCCTTTAATGACCTCTTGGGCACAGCCATCAGCAGTGTGTCTGTTTGCGGAGAGAGTGTTGACCTTGTTGAGAGGTTTACTTACCTTGGCAGTGACATTCATGTCTCTGGTGACTCTTCCTGTGAAGTCAGTAGACGGATTGAGAGAGCATGGGGGGTCATGAGGTCGCTGGAAAGGGGTGTGTGGCGCTCCCGATATCTATGCAAAAGGACAAAGGCCCAAGTCTTTAGAGTCCTGGTGCTTCCTGTCTTACTATATGGTTGTGAGACATGGACACTATCCAGTGACCTGAGACGAAGACTGGACTCCCCGGAAAATCCTTGGGTACTGTTGGTTTGACTTTGTGTCAAATGAGCGGTTGCTCATGGAGTCCCAAATGAGGCACATTACCTGTATTGTGAGGGAGCGTCAGTTATGGCACTATGGCCATGTGGCGCGTTTCCCAGAGGGTGATCCAGCTCATAAAGTTCTCATTGTTGGGGACCCGAGTGGCTGGACCAGGCCAAGGGGTCGCCCACGTAACACCTGGATGCGGCAGATATAGGGTCATTTCCAGAGGGTAGGACTGGACCGCACGTCTGCCTGGGGGATTGCCAACCAGGATCCCGAGCTGTTTCGACATTTAGTGGGTGCGGCAACACACTGTACCAGTTCATGCTCCCCAACTTGACTTAACTTGAATAAGAAATCAATTAATACAACAAAAGATAAGTTAAAAATAAAGGAAACTAAAAATATAAAAATAAGTAAAGGAAATAAGCATAGAAGGGTAAAAAAGTAAAAAGAAACATGCATAATGGCGTGTGTAGAATTCACACTAAAACATGGCGTAAGGACAAAAGCGGAAATGTGCGTACACACAAAAAAATCCAGATGCATAAATCTGTGCTTTCGCCAAATTCCACGTTCTTCTGCTCCATAAATTCTGGTCAGCGTGAAAAGTAACGCATGTGCACACGCCTGCTGCCACTCCCCAAACTCCTCCCAGAATTACGCCTCTTTGAATATGCAAATCAATATAAATAGATAGATGGATAGATAAATAGATAGATAGATACTTTATTAATCCCAAGGGGAAATTCACAAATAGCCCTTTAGCTCAGCGTTCTGTGAAAAGGCAATGGCAAAAGCACAGGGGAAATAAAAGAATTTCAGCGAATACCAAGTGGAGGCAAGGAAAAATGTACTATTTGTTGGTTTAAACAGTGGTATTAACAACAAAAGGAAGTTGATCAAGATATCATGACATAGAGTGTCGGAGAAACTTGAAAGCTCATGGGAACACGGTGGCGCAGTGATTGTTCATGCCTCACGCAAGATGCTTGCTGCACCGTGCACGACCTTCGATGAAATAATTTATTGCAGCAGTACTTCCTCTTTCAAACATACTAACCCCCAATTCCTGCCCATACTTTTCTTTTTCCAAATACCCAATCACTACACAGTCAGCTCTGTAATAGACGTTAAGCCATCTGTAACCTTAGAACGCTGATTCTTCAAAACTTTTAAGGAACATTGAAATATCTTCATAGTACATGTTTAATTATTCTATCCATCTATCCATCCAGTGTCGCGCCAGCCCCAGCAAGTATTCAGCGCGAGGCAGGAACAATCTGTGAATGGTGCGCCAGCTCCTCGCTAGCGTTGTGGCACTGTACTCACATGTTTAATTATTAACAATATAGATTATTTAAATGAAGTTAAAGTTTTATCTGTATAATATAATAAAGATATTTTGCTGCATTTCATCTTAAAAATGATATCATCATCATATGTAAATACAGCTAAAAATAATAATATATTTAATTGTACATTTCTACATATTTTGTTTTTATGCGCTAAAAATAGTTGCAAAGAAAACATAATACAATGTACTAATTATAAGTACATTTGTTCCTTAGTAATACTTCAGTGCACAAAATCTAAATACACTAATTTACATTAATACGGAAATTGATATTAGGTGTACTCTGACAAAGTATACTACCCCTAAAATATACCGAAATGTGTTATTAGTGCATTGCTTAATACTGTGCTATGTATGCTTTAAATATAATTTCAGTTTTGGTGTACCTTCATACATGATTATCAAGTTCATTCTTAGTGGATTTAATTTCAAATATATTTTTACCTGAGTAGTACTTTAGTTTACTTAACGTAAGTGCACTAATCAGCACTAACACTCATAGTTAATATTTACTGCATTAAACAGAAGTGTATTGTCAGTGTTACTGTGGTATAGCGGGTCCACAGCTTCAAAAAAAAGGGGTCAGGTTAATTTAAATCCGTATAGCTGTGTCGTTCTCTGTGGGCGCGATTGCACGACTGCGGGGAGTTAATGATGTAGTTGGAACGAGTCGCACCTGCACGTGTGGGTGCGATCGTTCTCAATTGCTTCATTGGTTTCCAGCGGCGTTGGATTAAGGCTCTGCACCCACGGTGGCATGCAGGGGGATGTACATTTACGGGTCAACACCAGGAAAGGGGGAGAGAGATGAATGGATAGATCGATCGATCGAGGAGAAGAAAAGGAAAAAGGAGGTTAAAGGACAGGAAAAGCAGTCTTTGAACGTACAATCTGGCCACCTGTAAGCAGGAGACAGCATGAGCTGTGGCCCCACGAAGGAGCATTTGGTAGTGGCGCTCTAGGGGCTAGTCTACCCCATTGAATATTCGGGTGAGTGGGGTGAGCAAGGCAGGTGTTCTCCTGATGGATCTGAGGAGTAACTACGTGAGCACGAAGGATGAAGGGAGGAGAGCCGACCTCTGACGGTCTGGCAGTAATGTCCGTAAGGAAGCCAAGACGGAGGTCAGCCAAAAGGAGCTTGTTGCTGTTGAGTCACCGCCGGCTATGCGAATTATGGGTGAGCCGGGGAGAATGAGAGAAGGAGGTGTGCTAAGATCATGAAGAATGAGACTGCATTTTTAACCTCTGATTTTAAAGGATTTATTTATTGTTTTTATCCCCACTGAGCACTTGTTTTATGGATTATTTATTGAAACCAGATGCACTGCACTTTGGACACTGTTTTGATTTTTATTATGGAATAAAAGCACTTTGTCACTTTTTGAAAATATCCCCTGGCTTCATTTGAGAATTGTCCTCATTTGTCCGCTGATCTCGGTGACATTACCGACGGTGTTGGGTTCAGGGCTCCCGTAAGGACGATGGGAGCGTGGAGCGGACCCACATCTTCAGTTACCTAACATTGTGCTTTAAAGCTTTAACTTGAAGTTCACTGTTAAGGGATTTTCTTATAGACAGTTAGCCTTTTATTCCATATACTGTAAAAGTGATTGTGAACTTTAGCCTTGTGTATTTGGAAAATTCTGTTGTGCAAACTCAGCAAACACTGTAACTCAAAAAACAAGTTAGGTGGTATAGAAATGCAAAACTTAAAATAATTTGCTAAATGAACAATAAAAAAAATGCTTTATTTGTTTTGCTCAAATCAATGTGCACGAATAAGTTCTCTGACATCACAGAAAGAGGCGGGGGAAAATTCAGTCGTTCAGAAGACAAAAGATCCAGATTTGATTTTTGATGGGTCCATTGCAATGGTGTATTCACTCTCAAGTAAGTAAACGCCACTATTTACTATTTCAATTAAACTTTGTTTTTATATCATTTAACAATCCCAAATGAAAAATACAGTTTAGACCAAGTAGATAACTGTCCAAACCCCTCTGAACCCAGCCCAACTGGCTGAAGTAAGCTGGTTTTGGGACAGTTATAGACTCAACAATGTGCTCAAAAATATTTTTAATACCTCTGCAACAATTAATCATAGAGATGCAATCAGACCATATTAAAATAAATAGGTTTCTGTCTCTAACGATACCTGTGTCAAGTTGTACCTTTGTTATTAAAATAATTGGCAAATAGACAACAAACTGAGATGACCATTCCTGTGTGACTTCTACATATTGAGGACTCCTCTGCTATGCTACTAAGGTCAATCAAGAGCCAAGAAATAACCAGCTCTGGACTTTGGAAAGGTAAAATTAGCGGACTCCTTTCACCCACTCATAAAGCACGGCATCCAGAACTTACAGCTTTTACATATACAATTTGTGTTAGCACAAGAAGCTGTTTTTTTGTTTGAACACTGTTTCTAAGGTGGTAAATAATAAAAGTAATATTTTTGTAATCTGTTTTCTCTAGCTGGAGGGACCATAACTTGAGCTTTATTTTTACAACTAGCACAAATATTGGACAGGTTTAAGCTCTTTTGAATTAAGTCAAACTTTATTCTAATTACAGATTTTGCATGGTGGAAACATCATGTTTTAGAATGTGGACATCTAATGCGTCAAAGCCAGTTTACAGGGATGCTTCACTTTATTAATAAGGCTAATGGGTCCTGAATATTTTTTATTATTGTTCATTGTACTTGTTTTAAAAATAAAACTTGTTCAATTAAACTAAACCAAAGTTATCTTGTTTTATATTTAATTTATTAAAGTAGTTTGGATTGTTTATTAAGGCATATTGGAAATACATACTTTATTATGTTTGCTAAAGTTAAAGCTTAAAGTTAAGGAAAGACATGTTCATATTCTGGGAAAACAAAAAATGCTTAAACCAACATGTTTTTAGAACAATGGTTATGAGGCCCAAATTACTAGAATTATTCAGTTGAGTCACTGTGTTGTCTACTTATTTAGAAAAATTATAGCAAGTTGCAGAAACTTTACAATTTTTGTTTAAACAACTGAGTCAAAGCAACAAGATAAGTTAACTGAATTCAGTTGTGTGAACAAATAATGTTTTGCAGTGAAGTGGATATCCTTCAGTGTTTTTGTGACAACTTCCCATAGAGGTCCATTTGGACACAAGTGTTTGTCGCAGTCTGTTTGAATGCTTCAACTGTATTTCCAATCACAATAAAACGTTATGACAGAGCAACTGTTTTGATTGTTATTTGGACCTTATGTACCAAGCATAAACTGCAGAGCACTTTGCTGCACTTACTTACACTTATTTGCAGAGCCCCATGAAAAATGTATACTGAAGTAAACTTAATTTAGGTACACTAAGTGTGCTTCCATAATATATCATAAGTGTGGCATTTGTGAGCTGTAAATAAATTTGAAATATATCACAAATATGTATCAATGTGTTATCCTTGCATTTTGATTGAAATATAAATCTATTTCCTATATATTATAACTGTATTAACAAGTATTGGAAAGATGTATTCAAATATGCTGCAAGTGAAAAACATTTATGAAAGTATAGAAATAATTAAAAAGTACTTAAGCATATTAAAGCACATCTTACTGGTGTATCAAAATAGCACATTAAAATACACTTAGTTGTATTTAGGACAGTTGAGAGGAAATGAAGGAATTCCAAAGATCAAAAGACCTGACTAAGTATTAATCCATTCTTGCATTCTTTCCTTCTACAACTACCAATGCTAAGGTAAGGTTCTACCAGACTAGAATTAACAGCACCACTGACACACACGTGCTCTTCTCTGCTTTCACTTCCTTTCTTAACCCTCCTCCACCTCCTCCCCCAACCTTCTTGTCTGCTGACAACTTTGCCACCCTTTTCCAAGATAAGGTGACTGACATCAGCAGTCAATTTTCACCCTTGCTGCCACCCATTATGCATCCTTCCAAGCAACATCCATCATTCTCCAAATTCTCTCCGCTGTCTGCCACTGATGGTTCCAACCTCCTCTTTAATCATCCCACTACCTTTCCACCAGATCCTATTCCCTCACATCTCCTTCAGGCCATCTCCCCCTCACTCATTCCTGCAATTACACACATCATTAACATTTCATTCAAGGATCGGTGCTGTGTCCGCTATTCTTCCCTCTGTACACTACCTTAACAGGGCTCCATCATCCAATCGTATGAGTTCTCATATCGGTGCTATGCCGATGTTACAAAGATGTACCTGTTGTTTCCCTTTGAGGCCAATACGGTATCAGCTAGAGTATCAGCATGTCTTTCTAATACCACAACCTGGATGAAGGACCACCACCTACAGCTCAACCTAGCAAAAACCGAGCTTCTTGTGATCCTGGCTAACCAGTCTGTTCAACTCCCCATCTCTGAACAGCTTGGCTCACTGTCACTAACACCCGCCAGGTCAGTTCATAACCTTGAAGTGGTAATTGATGAGCAGCTATTTTTTTCTGACCACATTTGTAATGTTTCTCGTTCTTGCAGGGTTGTGCTATACAACATCTGTAAGATCAGACCTTATCTGACAGAATATGCAGCACAACGTCTGGTGCAGGTTTTGGTTTTGTCGCATCTAAATTACTGAAACTCAATTCTGGCAGGAGTATCCGGATATGCTATCAAGCCACTGCAGATGATCTAGATTTCAGTGGCCCATCTTGTACTTAACCAGCAGAGAAGGGCACATGTCACTCCTCTCCTCAGGTTGCTACATTGGCTCCCTGTAGGAGCACACATTAAGTTCAAATCCCTGATGCTTGCCTACAGAATAGTCAATGCATCAGCATCTGAGTATATGGAGACACTGGTGAAGTGCTATGCTCCTTCTCGCCAACTCAGGTCTGCCAGGGAATGGCATCTGGTGATGCCACATAAAGGTGCCATCAAGTCTCAATCCAGACTCTTTTCCTGTGTGGTACCGAGTTCGTGGAACGGGCTGCCCAACTCCATCCATACTACTGACTCCCTCAATGTATTTAAGAAACGAATGAAGACCCATCTGTTCTGTGAATATCTCTCTAATTGAAAAAAGGAAAAAAACTTTGCGCTGCAATACTTTTTATTGTTGGATAATTTATTTATGTTTAATTGCTTTATTGATTGTAGTCTATAATTGTAACTGTATGAGTTATTACATCTTTTCACTTCTGGCAATAAACTTTTGTTGCCTATCCTATTACACTTGCTAAACATACAGGCCCAGGCCTAATGTTACTTGATTGTTTAGCACTTTTGTAAGTCACTTTGGATAAAGGCATCTGCTAAGCAAATAAATGTAAATGTATTTAACTATACAGTATATTTAGTTACACGAATTATATATCATTAGCACACTTATTCCCTGTGCTCTGTCCCTTATATCAGGGGGATTGTGCAGCTGTAAGTCATTAAGTGAAAGAGGGCGAGACATTGATTGCCATTAACTGGCAATCAGGCAGGTGAGCAAACCTAGGTGAAACACAAAACAACAACAAGACTAGCTGCATATTAGTTAAATTTCTTGCCTGTGATTTGTTCCCTGCCTTGCGCCCTGTGTTGGCTGGGATTGGCTCCAGCAGACCCCCGTGACCTTGTAGTTAGGATATAGCGGGTTGGATAATGGATGGATGGATGGATGGATGGGTATTGATCTTGTTCCACTGTTTACTGTAACAGCACTTAGACTGGAGGATCATCTCCTCTTAATACCATACTACGTAGTCTGGTCTTTTTCTACAGATAGTACAGTTCTATCTCAGGAACACTACAAGTGCATCTGACACTATTTAAGCAAATAGAATGATTCAAATGGCAAAAACAGTTCAAAACCAAAAATTCAAAAATCATAAATCCTAGAGGTGCCCAAAATAAGGCCAATACTAAATGTCTCAATAAGAGAACAATGAAGCAGAAATATGTTGCGTATTTCACCAAAAACCTAAATGAGCAAAAAAAAAAATTAAAAAAAAAAAGACCTAAAAACACCACTATAGTTTTATACCTCTTTAAGGTGATTACTGCACATAAAATAGTGATTTATAAAATGTAAAAACTATCGTAGCACTGGGGACTTGTGACAAGTTGCATATTGGTTGGATATAAGAGAAAACATTTCATTGGATTTTGTACATCTGACAACAATATTTCAACTGCTTTCCCCACTTGAGAACTCAATTTCTGGTGGTGGCCCCACCTTAGAAAAATCAAAAGAACAAGGAACATGAGGGTTTGGGGTGAACTAAAAAATTCAATACAAAATGTAGATAGATAGATAGATAGATAGATAGATAGATAGATAGATAGATAGATAGATAGATAGATAGATAGATAGATAGATAGATAGATAGATAGATAGATAGATAGATAGATAGATAGGGCAGAGTAAGGAGGTAGGAGGAAAGGCAAGACACAGCTGTGCTACTGACACATCGCTTTGAATATCTGTATCATTGCTATAACCATATCCACTATACAGTATCCACCAATCTGTCGATGAATTGTATATATGGTGTCTGAATAAGAAGCTGATTTACTACCTACCTGTCCAGGCTCCATTCTTGTTTGCGCAGCACACTGAGCTGTGGTGGGTTTTTCATTTTTGTTGTTATATTGAATGGCAGTCGCTATCTTTCCCATCCTCAAATGAGCATGTCAATATTTTGAAACTTGGCTAGTCCCATCATTAAGCTTTCCCTTATATTGAGTTTTGGTTGTCCCCTGTAATATGCTGGTCAAAACGTGTGTCAAATGATTTGGCAATATTTTAGCTGATGAACTTAACACCAGCCTTACAATAATATAGGTTGTTGAATGCAATGTCAAAAAAGTATTTTTATTTGCTCATTTTTATTATGACAAATAAGGTTCAAATTTCTTTGTAAAAGTGCTGTAAAGAAAACATTGTAAAAAGAAAGTTTTTAACTATTGACAGTACTGAGGTTTGAAAAACTTTAATTCCAAAGAAGGGTTACAACAAGTGATTAAAAAAAAACCTTGAAGATAAAATCACCCCAGCAAATGCTTAAATAGCTTGCAAGTATGAATAGATTCTAAGTACAGATAAAGTATTAAAATAATAAAAGGTAAATTTATCTGTCAATATGGAATTTAAGCATAAATTGCCTCACACAGTGATAAGTAATTTTCAGTTTCTGAGAAGCTGAGCCCAAGTGTATTTTTGAGCTGTTTAACAAAGCAAATAACTTTTTCCTTGGCACATTTGCTACTTTGGGGTCACTGGACCTGTCATTTATTTTGATTTGTAATTTCCAGCTTCTTGCACATTCTTCACTTATCCGTTTACACATCTGTTTGTAACCTTTGCTAGTCTAATTCATTGTTGTGAGGTGCCAAAGCCTAACCTGGCAGCAGCAGGACACAAGGTAAGAATCCGTGAGAGACAGCAGGCCTTTTTAGTGACTAGTTAATTTGACAGTGCAATACCAGTTGTGGTCTGGTGTACCTCCAATGCATGCCAACTACCCAGGGGAATACTTCAGATTTGTCTTTGTTTAAAAAGCCAACTCCTTACTCAGATGCTGCATTGACAGCTCAAATAACGGTAGGGGATGAGTGACATTTTATAATTTAAAACGGCTATGTGAACAACAGCAGACACGAGAACTATAAATTAAATAGAAATAAAATACCAGAAACAAGTAGGCAGCAATAACAAGACAAAAAAAAAATCCAAAATCCACAAGACAGCAAAAAAGGGAAAAAGTTAGCAATACCAAATGAAAACTAACTAAACACATTTAACTCTAAAGTATTTTACAAATTACAATAGAGAAAAGAAATAAATTTTAATGTAATTTTTTTTTAGGTTACTGCTACATAATAATTCACTAGATGATGGCAAATAGCAAAACAATGCAGACAGAATCAGAGGTAGGAAAGCAGAAGAAGTCAATAGAAGAATTCAGAACAGAATATCTTCTTTGCTTTTTATTTAGGCACACCATGTGATGAGAGGTCCATGAGTTTTTGAAATAAATAATTAGGAGTCCTAGAGCATGCAGGCTTCAAGTGGGTGCAGGTACAGGTAAATGTGTGAGTGTGCATGGACCACTTCATGGTTGATTGGAGTATTTGGCTGATTGGATATTCATGTGCAAATGCGAGCAGGTTGATCAAGTGCTTCATTCACACCCGGAAGAGGTGGAAGACAGCACCTGTACCCAATTGACTCTATAAATGGAGCATTGATGGACAAAATTGGGAGGAGAGAAAAGAAAAGTGAAGGAATGGAGGTTAAGGATGAAGAGAAGCAGGATCAATAGAGCCCACTCTGGGAAGAAACAAAGCAGGTGGTCCAAAGAATGCCCCACGGAAGCGAGTGGCAGGCTCGCACTTTATTGTGGGGCTAGAGTAGGCTCTCTCCTATTGAGTTAAGCAGGGTGAGTTGGAGCTCTCCTGTCATGCAGTGTCTCCCAGGTAGACACTGAAGGACTTGATGGTGGGAACCCAAACCCGGGTTAAGAATTAGAATCAGAGTACAAAATTGGGAAAGGTTTCCAGTCCTCTAAAAGAGGAATATAACTACATAAAGAGGAACATCTATTGTACATGTTAGCAATCAAGTTCCTTTTGGCCATCATATTTTAGAAGGTTCCGTAAAAATTCTCGATCTTTCTTATTAGATATTGAGGGAGATCCAAGACTCATTCTATTTCCAGTATCCTCTTTAGGTTAGCTACAAAAATTCCCAGCACTACAGATTAGCTCATATCCATATTTAATAGGTCAAAAAGGTGATTACATCAGGATACACTTAATACTAGGCATGACTATTATGCAATCATAAATTAAAAATAGCACTGCGGCTAGAGACAGCATCTCCCTGTTCCTGATTAATGTAAGTAAATATAAATTGGGAGAGCAGTCATTTTAAGTTCACTGGCATTGTTTTATTTTGATAATAAATCCTTTTTAATTGAAAAATGTTGTGCAAACTTCCTGTTCTTTTCTCCTATTAGTTTTGGTGGGAATTTGAACGTAAATGGTGACCATGAAGTCATTTCTTTCTCACCGGATTGCATCCAAATTGTCTTCATAAAGCTTAGGTGAAATGTTTTAATCTGGGTGAGTAAATGGGAACTGTCGTCTTATGGGAAGGAAGCAGAGAATAAGAGAAAAATGTTGGAATGACAGTTTTTTGGCAGGGCATCAATCCAGTATTTCATTTTGTTCAATGCAAGGACCAAAGCCAGAAGATGAAGTATTATTTAGCTGTGTAGTATACAGTGAAAATTTTGTATTTTATTCATGTGCTGCTATTTATCAGTGGTCAATGCAGTGGATTTAACCAAACTACTCCTGCATATTATTTTTTGAAAAGCTTCTTCTTATTTTGGCTGCACCCATTTTCCATTACCTTCCTGTCCTCTGCATCTTCTTCTGTGACATCCACCACCTACATGTCCTTTCAAACAACCCTTGTGCATATCTTATACCACTATTACATACTTCTCTGCCACGCCTGACTCCTCATACAATACCATATCTCCTCTCTAGGCACTTTATCCAGGTCTACAAAGACACAAAGCAACTTCTTCTGGCCTTCTCTATACGTCTCCATTAACACCCTCAGAGCAAACATCGCATCTGTGGTGCTCTTTCTTGGCATGAAACCTTTCTGCTGCTCACTAATCATCACCTCACTTCTTAACCTAGCTTCCACTACTCCTTCCCATAACTTCATGCCATGGCTCATCAATTTTATCCCCCTATAGTTACTACAGTCCTGCACATCCCCCTTATTCTTAAATACTGGCACCAGTACACTTCTTCTCCACTCCTCAGGCATCCTCTCACTTTCCAAGATTCCATTAAATAATCTGGTTAAAACCTCCACTGCCATCTCACCTAAACACCTGCATGCTTCCACAGGTATGTCATCTGGTCCAACGGCCTTACTATTCTTCATCCTCTTCATAACTTTTCTTACTTCCTCCTTGCTAATCTGTTGTACTTCCTGGTTCACTATCTCCACATCATCTAACCTTCTCTCTCTTTCATTCTCTTCATTCTTCAACCTCTCAAAATGTTCTTTCCATCTGCAACACTCTCCTAACCTGTGAGTATGTTTCCATCATTATCCTTTATCACCCTAACCTTCTACTTATCTTTCCTAACTCGATCTCTCTGCATAGCCAATCACTACAGGTCCTTTTCTCCCTACTTAGTGTCCATCCTCTCACACAACTCATCATATGCCTTATCTTTAAACATTGCCACCTCTCTCTTCATCTTACACCTTACAGGTGTAATCCTCACAGGTGGTGCAGTGGTAGTGCTGCTGCTTTGCAGTAAGGAGATTGTGGGTTTGCTTCCCGGGTCCTCCCTGTGTGGAGAGCGCTTTGAGTAGTGAGAAAAGCGCTATATAAATGTAAAGAATTATTATTATTATTACATCCTTGTATTTCTATCCACTTTCTTTATCTCTCTGACTATCCCACTTCTTCTTCTCCAGCCTCTTTCTCTGTATACTCTCTTGTACTTCCCCATCCCAACACCAGGTTTCTTTGTCCTCTTTCCTCTGTCCAGATGTCACACCAAGATCATTTTTAGCTGTCTCACTTACCACTTCTGCTGTAGTTACCCAGCTATCTGGTAACTCTTCACTGGCACCTAGTGCCTGTTTTACCTCCTGCCTGTTTTCCTTTTTCAACTTTCACCATTTGATCATTGGCTCTGCCCTCATTCTCCTCCTTTTCTTGATCTCCAACATCATCCTACAGACCACTATCCTTTGCTGCCTAACTACACTGCCACCACTTTGCAGTCTCCAGTCTCCTTCAGACTGATCCTCCTGCATATGATATAATCCACCATTGTGTGTCTTCCTCTACTCTTGTATGTCACCCTGTGTTCTTCCCTCTTCTTAAAATACATATTCACTGTAGCCATGTCCAGTCTTTTTGCTAACTCCACTACCATCTAACCTTCTTCCTTGACACCATACTTAACCATCACCTCCTCATCCTATCTGTTCCTTTCACCAAGATTTCCACTGAAATCTATTCCAATCACCACTCTCTCTCCCTTGAGTCTCTTCCCACTTCATCCAACTCACTCCAGAAATATTATTTCTCATTCATCACACACCAAACGTATCGGGCATATACACTAATAACTTTCATCATCCCACCTTCAATTTCCAGCTCGATAATCAACACTCTCTGTGACACTCTTTTCACCTCCAAAACACTCTTGACATACTGATCTTTCAGGATAATCCCTACCCATTTCTCCTTATTCCACACCATGGTAGAACTATTTGAACCTGCCTCTGATACTCCTGGCTTTACTCCTCTTCCATCTGGTCCATATAGTACAGTAAAGTAGAGTAAGAGTAAGTAGAGTGATCTTTGGATTTCTTGCATTCTCTTTAAACCAAATGAAAAGAAAATGCCTTCGGCTTCTGGAAACTATGATGTAAATGAGTTTATTTCAGATTTTAAGCTTTAACTTTTTTACAGGTCTGTCTGCTTATGACATAGTGTCTTTAAAAAAAAATCAAATTCTGCTTTTTCCTGTGGAGGTCTCTCTCTTTAGATATGTATAGTAACCATATGCAAAATCTTCTTGTATTATGTCAGTAGTTAGTTTATAGAGTCCGCAGACAATCATTAACTCAAATTCACAGCAAATATAGAAAATTGAAGAAATGTTCCATTTGTATACAAACTAGTAGGCTGGTAAAACAGCCCATTACAATGGAATTTGTGGGTTGGTCAAATCTTTTTGTACTTTCTATAATTAGATCAACATTATTTTATTCTCTAGTTAATATGAAATGTCCTATATGCTACTGCAGAACAATTCACTTCTTATGACAGACAATGCTGTGTTGTTCAAAAGAATAGTATCATGTGTTAATGTGTGTTTTAAATAACAGGGTGTTACTGAATTTCTTGTGGCACAGAGGCAATCAGTTACAGTCATTCAAAGGTAGTTAAAATATATACCAAACACCAAATAATGTTGATAAATGCACTGATAGTTTTTGGTCATCATGAATTGTGGGTCCTGAGGAAGGCAGGGTGGACCTCACACGTTTCCCTCAATCATGTCAACACTTGTAGTCACTGTGGTGTTTATTTTGACAACAAAGCTTTCAAATGAGTTCTCAGTATTCAGGGGAAGTGTAAAGAATATTACTGATTTAGGATATTAATGACTATGTGTACATTGGGTTAACTGTTGATTACAAAACTGTACAGAAATAAATGAGTTTAAATTTGGTCTCTCATTAAGAGACTGAGGGTGAAACATTTTGTATCACAGATTATCACTATGCACTTTAATTCAACCCAAAATTACAAAACTAAATACAAGGAGAAAAGTTAAAATATGTTCCAAATTGTACAAGGTGAGATCAGTCAATCATGTAAAATTTCATAACAGGCAAAAACATGAAATTTTTTGATGAGAACTAAAGTAAGGTACATGAAACTATTAACAGAGCTTTATTTTTTACATCTATTTACTGAGAGAAGTGTTTCCTTTATTTTTAAAATTAAAGGTATGTGACAAAAACACAGTGACACATTTGGGTCTCAACAGAAAAGCATTATTTAAAAAGAAGGAAGGTTTCCTTAAAACCACCACAACATTAGTACTGGATGACATCTTCAAATTAGAAAAGCACATTAAAAAATAAAAATACATTTTAACAAAACAAGTCTAGAAATAAATGTCATAACATTCAAAAATGTTGTTTAAATGGCAACAGATGCTTGCATTGTTGTGCAGGTCTATTACAGTATTTATGGTGTGAAAATGACTGCAGAGAACACATAAAGATGCCCTTCTGACATTACAAACCATGTGTTCACATCCGTCACATCACATGCCTGTTATGAACAGACAAAGAAGGCTGTTCAAAGTTGATTTTATATTTTTAGAGGACAAAAAGGATGATTTGGAAATGAGGGTAAGCAAAGAAACTTAGATACTCATCTAACAGGCTGGAGTCAGGAACCTTAAGAGACAAGCCAAAACACAAAACAAAAAGCAAAGTTAAATAAACAAGCAACAGTCCTCACACTATTGTTTTTTTCAGAATGTATATGTTCTCTTGTATATGAATTACATTATTTGTGCTGTTTAGACCTTATTTAGTGAAGACCATGGCCTTAGTAACTTGGTTAAGTAATGATGTGATTAGGACAGTGGATAATTGTTATGATTATTTCATTCAATTACTTGTATTTGTTACCACTCGTCCATAGTTTTATTTTCAGGGCATGAAACTGGGCAATAATTCTATCCCACAGTCTTAAGGATGAAGGGGGTAAATCTGGTGATCTTGGTATATTAAATACATTGGCAAAAGATTCGTACTTATGAGGCAGCAAAGCAGTAAAACAACATTGCATTGCTAGAGAGAGTACTGGGTGCAGGCAAAGCTTCCAACAGTGATGCTCTTAAGTCATTAAGTAACGACCCTTATGGTTCCCTGGAGCAATGGGGGATCATCGGCCAAGCTATAAAAACTAAAAAGTAAAAAATAGTTATAAATTACAGAGCTGTACAATACCTTCCTCAACTCTGGATGAACTTCACAAGCACAACTAGAGTGGCATAAATCTCTGAGTCAATGTCACCTTTTGGGAAGGAAGGCTGCCAAAGCGACTCAGGTTTTCAAGGATATAATTGTATATACATATTGTGTGGTAGGGCCACGCAATATCCTACTTCTGTATGCTCAATAATAAGAGGTTCAAGGTCCATAGTAAAGTCTTAATCACTTCCAGTACAAAGCATGTTTAACAGAGTGGGACCTGCAGTGTATCATGAATGTTTCTGCCAAAGCTCACAAGCTCTTGGGTCTTACCTTGAACCAAAACAAGACAAAAAGCTTTTATCTGCCATCGCTTAACAATTGTTCACATCCCCATCCTTTGATTAATAAAATTCACAAATTCTTCTTAGACAGGCTGGTCCTCTAATTTAAAATTTTTTTTCATAATGGATGAGGTTTATTGAAATCCGAGACTGAAGAAGTAATTTAATCTTGTAAAGGTGAAATTATTCCAATAAACATTATTGGATTTGACTGCTGGCAAGGTACTTCTGAAAGAAAATACCACATAAATGTTTAATTGGATGATAGCTACTGAAGCAGAACCAAACTGTAAAAAAGTAATAAAGTTCTAACTTCGTCTTTCACATTGTATCAATATTATGTAAAGTACTGAGAGGTTAAAAACTTCCAGATGGAAATATGGGTGCTACCAAGGACAGAAGTTATTGTTCTTACATTTGGTCCATAACTGAAAGAGACATGGGACAAGTTTCCATATTACAGTAGGATTGTGTAGGTTGTTTCCTCTTAGCTTTCTTTGCATTTTCATAGGTTCATAGGGTTAATATTGTCACATGTACTCAGTACGATGAAATTATAGTGGCCCTGAAGTGCATGCAGTACAAAATTAACACCATGCAACACACAGCTGCTCTTTGGATCTATGATAAGTGAGTATAACTTCCTTACAAAAACTGCCTTCCTTACCTGAAAATGTATGTATTCCATAATGAATTATGTATTATGAAAAGTGTATGCCAAAGACCCAAGAGATAATTGTGAACCTCTTTACATTGTATTGGAAAGTGTCTGTGTTTGTACAGTGTGTGTCTGAAATTGCAAACATACAAAGGCTTAGTCATATTGAGAAAATGGCATATGCCAAAGAGCTTGCAAAAGATAAAACAAGTTCAACTAGTGTCAAATAAAACAAATGATAGTTAATTTGCCAAAACATAGACATCTAATCTAAGACATTTAAAGCAGTTGTTTCCGATTCCCAAAGACAAGAAGATTCCAGCAATAACTGCAGAAGGAGATGCAGACAGTAAAGCACTGAATGGTGTGTTTACAAAGAAGAGTTACTTGAACGGATTAAAGAAAGTTTTACCTTTGGGGTCTGAAGCAAATGACCAATTCTGATGTAAACAGAGTTCATATGAATAACTGAGATGAATCTGTTAATATGGAATTGCAGTCTTTACAAGCAGCAAGTTTAGCTGAATTTTCAAAACGTGAAACTTGGCATCAGAATTTGCATTGGAATCTAGGGTGTTCCTGTAAAGCCAAATTGGCCCTTATCTAGTGAATAACATTTAATTGAGTTTTATTAAAATGGCATAACAGTAAAATGATATTATTTCATAAAAAGTTTCCTATTGGAATGAAAAAACCTGAATCAGCATTGATGGAAATCAATTATTGGAACACAGAGGATTATATAAAGATTGGTTCTTGAGGTATTGAATTTCTACCTTGGCACATTGGGCAACACAGGAAAAAGAACATAATTTTAGGGTTGTGGTCAAACAGAGAGGCAGCTTATGCACTGGCATTGTGATAAAAAGACTTATTTGGATAAATGTGAGAAATTGTGTCTGCTTCTTGGAGGTGTTATACCCATGTGAGCCAGCAGATCCTTCAAAGAGTGCTGTAAAGTGATCATGATGACCTGGAGCTGCCTCACTCTCAGCAGAAAGCCAGCCCTAGGGTTAAGGGTGACACCCTGGGTGTTAAAGGTAAAGCTGCACTAGTTAAGCGTAAGGAACTTTGGGGGCACGTTCCATAATGGGATTTGGGCAATGTGTTGAGAGGAACCCATGGTCAGGAAGCAGAGGTGAGAGAGAAAAAAAGACTAAACATAATATAGTTCCAAACACCTACGGTGAGCAGATACTCTGGGTTTTTTTTGAAGGAAAAAGAAGTTTTATAAAACTTTGGGTGGATTCATGTGTAAAAATATATGCTTACAGCAAAAAAATCAGGTTTATAAAACCTGGTGCATACAGATTTGTACGCAAGTTACCCTTTAAAAATCACAATCATCTTGTAAATGTGCATATGTGAACATGCCTTGTACCCTACCTGGTTGCAACTCTGAAATAAAAATATATGAATTATTGTAATCAACCTCACACATATATACTGATCAAAAAAATTAAGGGAACACTTTTTAATCAGAGTATAGCATCAAGTCAATGAAACTTCTGGGCTATTGATCTGGTCAGGTAAGTAGCAGAGGGGGTTGTTAATCAGTTTCAGCTGCTTTGGTGTTAATGAAATTGACAACAGGTGCACTAGAGGGGCAACAATGAGACGACCCCCAAAACAGGAATGGTTTAACAGGTGAAGGCCACTGACATTTTTCCCTCCTCACCTTTTCTGACTGTTTTTTCACTAGTTTTGCATTTACTATAATCAGTGTCACTACTGGTAGCATAAGGAAATACCTGGACCGTACAGAGGTTGCACAGGTGCCAGAAGGTTTGCTCTGTCTCCCAGCACAATCTCAAGGGCATGGAGGAGATTCAAGGAGACAGGCAATTACTCTAGGAGAGATTGACAGGGCCGTAGAAGGTCCTTCACCCATCAGCAGGACCGCTATCTGCTTCTTTGGGCAAGGAGGAACAGGATGAACACTGCCAAAGCCCTACAAAATGACCTCCAGCAGGCCACTGGTGTGAATGTTTCTGACCAAACAATCAGAAACAGACTTCATGAAGGTGGCATGAGGGTCCGACATCCTCTAGTGGGCCCTGTGCTCACTGCCAGGCACCGTGGAGCTTGATTGGCTTTTGCCATAGAATACCAGAATTGGTAGGTTCATTGGCATGACCAGTTTGGTGGTGGGTCAGTGACAGTCTGGGGAGGCATATCCATGGAGGGATACACAGACCTCTGCAGACTAGACAAAGACATCTTGACTGCCATTAGGTATCTTGATGAAATCTTTGGACCCATTGTCAGACCCTATGCTGGTGCAGTGTGTCCTGCGTTCCTCCTGATGCACGACAATGCTGAGAGTATAGGCAGTTCCTGGAGGATGAAGGAATTGATACCATTGACTGGCCCCCACACTCGCCTGACCTAAGTCCAACAGAACACCTCTAGGACACCTCTATGTTTCGGTCTATCCAACACTGCCAGGTTGCACCTCAGACTGTCCAGGAGCCCAGTGATGCCCTGGTCCAGATCTGGGAGGAGATCCCCCAGGACAGCATCCGTTGTCTCATTAGGAGCCTGCCCCGATGTTGTCAGGCATGCATACAAGCATGTGGGGGCCATACAAACTACTGAGTACGATTTTGAGTTGCTGCAATGAAATTTCAGCAAAATGGACTTGCCTGCCGCAACATTTTTTCACTTTGATTTTCGGGGTGTCTTTGAATTCAGCTCTCTGTAGGTTAATAATTTTCATTTCCATCAAACGATGTGGCATCCTTTCATTCCTAACACATGTATTATTATTTATTATTATTACTCAGTCCATATCAGTATTGATGTCCAGCAGCATTTTTTTAAAAGTGTTCCTTTAATTTTTTTGAACAGTTTATAATGAACAGATTTACCTGTAAAGTGAGATGATGGCGGCATGATTAGAGAGGCAAAAAGCAAAACTTTGAAGGCTGTGAGAGAGAGAAGTTCTCATCTCAGAAGCTGAGGCAAGTAAAGTACATTTATTTGATGGCCTAAGCATGGATGTGATCTGCAAGCCAAATATGTTGAAAGGCAACAGGTTACTGCTTCCATGAATATGGTGAGCACTATCCTCCACACCATACCTGAATGAAAACAAAAATAAAAGTAAAAAATGGTCTGATCTCAGCCAAAAATGCAGATCACCCATCAATGGCAGAGTGTGAGTGCAACAGGTAAGAAAAAAAGTGCCTACTCTCTCTAATTTCAAACAAGAGGCAATTTACTATTGGAGATGCCTTATTATACAGCATACAGAGGAATCACATAGAGCATGTAATGTATGCCTTTGAGTGAAATTACCACATTAGTGAAATATACACTATAGAATCGTCAGTAAGTGGGTAGTGAGTGGGGTTATCTGGCTCTGTATCAACAATGTCATGGAGTGAAATATTATTATGCTGTGTCATTTAATGTAGCACAACACATGCAGGCATGATGCTGTAGATCTTTGTTGGCAGGTAGAACAGCCTCCCACCTGACGCATCCAACACTTCCTGCATTTGAGGAGTCTGATGCATCCCTACTCTGCACTCTGTTGGCTAGGGAAAGGAATAAGATGCCAGCATATGAGCGGGTTCTCTTTGTACATGACTATTTGAATAGCTTTCAAGCAGCGTCAAACAAACTATGTAGTGTCAAGCCATTAAGCTATGAATAGGCAATGGGGGCTATGATATTTACTGCTAGTGTATCTGTATGTAGGAAGGGCATCACACTTGTGTTTATACTTCATGAAATTATTGAAAACAAGTGACTAGACTGGCTTCTAATATTGAGACGTGACAACAGGCAGTCCTTATAAACTGAGGAAAACCCAAGTAAGTCTTTCAGTGCAAATACGCAGCATTGACCCTCCTAAAAGGCAACTACAATAAAGTCTGCACATCATATTAATCACTTTTGAGGTTTAATGTGTTTGTCAGATTAACACATATTGTAATAACGACTCAGTAATATAAATTATTATGAGTGAGAGTCATCACTTAGCTGGTTCATTCCCCATTTTCTTTGAAATGCTGCTTATGGATGAATCAAAGTTTGCCATAAATATACAGCAAGTTCTTCCGTCAAGTTTTTCTTTATAAATCCCAGCTTATGTGTAAAAACTTGGTTAAGCATTTTTGGGCCTCTTTTTGAGTGTACACAAGTTTTGTAAATTTAACCCCAAGAGACAGAAAGATCAAAGCTAAATTAAATCATCAATGGTAGAGTTTAATACAGAGTTGTAACAGAAGAAGGAAGCAAATTTTATAACACTAATTTCTTTTTGTTATCATTACCTTACTCTAATCAAAAATTTGTTCTGCAGGTTTATCCAATGCTCAGATAACAAGTAGCACTGTATCATCATTTCATACAGGAGGAGCATAAAAACAAGGTGTGTCTTGTAATTGGCAGCAAGCATGGCAGCTTTAAACAACATAGCTGTGACTGAGCAAAGATAGTCTGAAAGTGGCTATGATGAAAAAATACAAAACAGCATTATTAGAATAATGGTAATTTAAATAAAACAGTGAAACTAACCATATAAAACAATCTCAAAAATTGAAACAACACAAACCAAGATGGTTAAAACTTAAGTTATAGCAGGTGGAGCCAAGAACAACAGCATTCATTTATATAGCACATTTTCATACAGAATGTGTAGCTGAAAGCACTTTACAATAATAAAAGAAAATGAAAGAAATGGAGGTGAAATGAAAAAATGACAACTGAATTCTTGTAGTATGTAAGTTTATAATGGTTATAGATATAGGGGTCCAATACCAAAAGAACACCCATATGACAGTTTTTGTTATTGTCTACATTTTATGACACTGTGCCACATTCACATACCCGACACTGCAGGTGTCATCAAAGTGGTAGCGTTCCTTATCCTTTTGAGCATTTAAGGAGGTCGTCACAAACTTTTGACAGGCGGCAGTTATGCAGAGCACCACCCTTAAGTAATGGAAAGAAAAACGAAAGGCAAAAGAATGTATTAATGACTGAAAAAATATACAGAAAACAATTAAGACACAGCCATTCCTGAACAAATAGGGACTCCAAATTGATCATTATATAGTATCAATTTTGGTGTTTTACAATAGACAAACTAAGAATATACCTGTATAGTGTGTTTTTTTGAAATGTTCAATATATTTAACCTGAAATGTCCCTGTTGTTCAAATATTCTAGATTTTCATTTCATAAAAGTAAAATGTCATCTAACCAGTTCTTTTATGCATCTCTCTCGTAACATTAAGCAAGCTAGTGCTTACAATCTGAGATTACAATCACAAGATTGTTCAGAACCTTCCATACAATTAAAAGCATTTTAGTATTTTTAAATGAATCCAATATAACACTAGCAACCAATTTTAAGATGCTAATCTTGGTGAAATGTATTTTTTTGTTTTTGGTAAAATTCAAGCTGCAGCCGGTTTGTATATTTTCTTGATAATTCACAGAGAACGGTGCATTCAATTTATAGCATCTTGCCATTATATAAAATATCAAAGTCATGTTTTCTGTCCTGAGTCTTTTGCAAACATTGTGTCTTGTAGCCAGAGAATTATGTTGAAGCTTTTGCATTTTTTGTTACATCTCTTGTTGTTTATCTGTACAGATTAGCATTTGGCTTTTGATTTTGTTCACTCAGTGAGTGTAAAAATGATTTCAATTTATTTTCTGGGTTTCCTTAATTACAGGAATTAAGGAGGAGTTTGGCTAATTTTGCTTGCATTTTTGATGGTTAGGTTTGAAACACTTTCCATGTTCTAGACTGGCAAGACAAGTACTTACTGATGGGATGGTGCCAGCTACATGGAATGACAGTGATGGTCCTAGAAAGAAATAGAAAACCTTTTCATATCCTTCTGAAAGGTAATTTTCAGGGGGGCAGGTAACTTCATGAAGGTATTTAAAAACAAGAACCATGACTACCAACGTCTTAGCATTCCTTCAGCAGGAGCTTATGGCAAGAGCTTACGTGAGAGGCCCTAGTAAGGACTGAAGAAACTATGGGATCAGTGGCGTAGCGTAGTGGAGGCGGCAGGGGCGGCTCGCCCCGGGCGGCACTTTTAGGGGGCGGCAAAATTTCACAATAAATAATAATAATATCTTGTAAAAATTTGAACCATACGTAAATAAGGGGGCGGCGGAATTTTCCTCCGCCCCGGGCGGCTGACCCACGCTACGCTACTGTATGGGATTAAATGTGTTGGAGAATCTTGGTGAGCCTGCATGCTGAAGAAAAATGAAGAAGTGTCTGGAGTCAGGAGCAACAAGAAAAAAGTGCCAGAGAGGAAATTGTAAAAAGTCATTCACATCTGCAGGTAAATTTAGGTGATCATGATGGGGACAAAGTGAAGCATCACTTGCCCAGGTATCTAGTTGTAGTATTGTGTATTACTGATTTTTCTGGCCCATAGGGTGAAACCTTTTACCTTTTGTTAGTAAATCAATAAAGATGCCTCTTTGTTAAAGGGTTGAACTATCCATTATCTGTGGTATGCCTACTGCCTTGGTGCTCATTACAGTACATACGTATATACGCTGCTTCTGTGTTTTGAGGAATAATGGTTAAAAAACTACTACATCTTAGTCTTAGTGTTGTACTTTCACTTTAGTGACTAAACTATCTTATAATTCATTATTTTAATTAGATATTAAACATTTGAAACAATTCATGTTTCTTTTAACTTAGAATATTAACTTTATTTGATAATTTTGAAACAAATATAAGTGCATAATTGTTATTGAAAGTCTTATAAATATAGCTATTGGTCATTTTCACTTTGTTTGGGCAGTGGTGGTGGTGCTGCCTCGCATGTTCATGTCCTAGATCCTCTCTGCACAGAGTTTACATGTTCTTCTGTGTCAGTGTGGGTTTCCTCTAAGTGGTCCAGTTAGGTTAACTGGCAATGCCAAACTGGCCCTAGTGGGTGCTTGGTATGTGGGTATGTGTGTTTTCTCTGCAATGGACTGGCGCCCTGTCCAGGGTTTGTTCCTGGATTTGCACCCTGTGCTAGCCGGGAGAGGCTCCAGAACCTCCTGCAGCCCTGGTCTGGATTAAGAGGGTTAGAAAATGACATGACTCTGTGTCTAAATATAAAAGATATACATTTCTTTACTTAAAAGAACTTTTGGTTATTGGTTGTAAGCATTCTAGGTCCAGGTGCTGAGAAGAGAGCATTTCTAATAATGAAGGTTGGATCCAGATGTAAATTTTACACTAATTCCCATAATATCCATTTGATTCAGATATTTCTTTATGTAGAAGCCAATTGCTGCTGCTAATGCAACATACTTGAATTAATTAATTCCCACACTTAAGACTGAGAACCTTTATTCTCTTTTTTTAATCTTTAAAAGCTACATTAATATTTGAATTTTTTCCCTTTTTTAACTATCTACCAGATAGGAAAAAGACACAGATAAATAAGGAAATAGCACTCTATTTGCTCCTGTGTGTGTTTGACATGGAATATTGATTTTTAATAAAGCATTTGTAAAGGAATAAAAGATAAAAGTAAAGGATGGTTAAATATAAAACATTTGGCTGATGTTCTTGGAAAAAGAAAATCAAAATATCAGAACGGTGTGTTTTGCAGTACATTTAAGTATCTGTGTGGCTTCACATTGACTTCAGTGTGTGAGACTCTTTAGTTCTATATTTATATTTTCTGTATCTGTTGTCTATGATTGTTATTCTTTCTGCTCTTAGACTTATTTTATTTTTACTCTCCTTCAGTTACTGTTAATTTCTTTCTTTTTTTATAATGGGAAGAGAGCAATAGGAAGGCAGAGAAACACCATCAGTGGAAATGGCGTGAGATGGTTTGTGATCATCAATAAGATTTTTAGCATGGCAAGAAAAAGAGAAAAGTGGAAGACCGTGATTGTCAGCATCTGAGTCAGACACAGAACGGTTGAATATTATTTTAAAGAGTTTAAATTGTAAAGTGGCCTATGTTTGTGTTTCCAGTGGTCTGACACTTTTCCTGCTATTTGACATGAGCTCTTCATAGGTGTGTGAGTTTCCCTTGTCTTTGTGTTTAGTTGCCCAACTCATTTTTGGTCTTATTTATCATTCTAACTCTTTATTAAGAGGTATTCAGATGATTTAGAATGTAATTACTTACGTTCTACACCAGTATTTGGCATTAAGTGAATCTGACATTTTTTTTCTTTGTTGGATGAGTGTGACATGGTGGCCAAGTAGACAGCCTTACAAATACAACGCAAAATCCCCAGTGCAAATCCACAGCCTAAATAGTGCTGCCTGTGTGCCCACAAAATGTTACACAGGGTGGTCTAGATCTAATTATGCAATTATTGAATTGCATTGCATTAAAAGTTGCATAGTTAGAGCTAGACCACCCTATATATGTAAACATGAGTTGCACATAAATGTGTTTTATTTTGCTTTTTACATTTTACAAATTCCATTCTTTACTGGATTTCACAAGTTTATGAATTATCATATTTTTAATTCCTTACGGGCAATATAATGATTAGTGTTGCTGCAGCATAGATTCTGGGTTTCAATTCTGTGTCTGGTTGTTACTCATGTAAAATTAGGGTTACTCTGATTGGCTCCTTAAAGACATGCAGGTTAGGTTAACTGGTGATTGTAAATGGACCTTAACTGTACTGTAAATTAATGTTTGAATAAATTAGACATGCAATTGACTGGTGTCATGCCTAGGACTGTTTACTGTTTTATACTGGATTTTTATGGGATAGGTTCCTGCCCCCATAA